>NW_011888931.1:3652682-3667256 GCF_000151845.1 Pteropus vampyrus | reverse complement strand
TAGACATTTTTCTAGTAAGATCAGAGTTTTCTGTTATGCCATGTCACACACACATAAAGCCAAAAGTTGACCTTTAAATGCAGCTTCTCCGTTATTTACTCTGAAAGTTTTACATTTCTGGTGCTTAACAATTTAAAAAAATTTCTTAGAAATTTTAAATTTCTTAGAATTTAAAAAAATTTCTTAGAATACACAGGTGAATGTTAATTTCTTTTACCTGTTTCCAAGGGCTCAGTTTCTTTTAAATTGGTACTTTTGCTTATGCATTTATTAATCATACAACCGGAAGCCCCGAGCTTCCTTCCAACAAGCATATTGTAAAGAAACCGTCTCCCCCAGACCTACCATTCATTTCTTTCTGTCACTGCTGTTTTTTGTCTGTTGCTACTCACTTTCACTCCCAAGACCCATGAATTCCAAGAATATTTTAAAATCTTAAGACAATGGTAAAGCTTCCTTTAATAATAATAATATAAAAATAATGTAATTATTCATTTTCTATAGCTGTCAAAATCTTGTATTTCTAGATGTATTTTTAACGTGGCTTTAACATTAGAAATATCTATTGTTGAAAGTTAAAAGATTTACACTATTATTTAAATTCAGCTCTTAACATTAATATCGTTTCCTTGTTCCTATTATCCTCTTTCATAACCTCCTTTGAAAAGCAGTAAAGATGAACTGGTGTTTTAAAAAACCTTAAAATTCTCAGAAACGCCTTATCTTTTTATTAGAGAATCTATCACTAGTAATTTCATCCTGTACTGGCTTTTCATTTCATCCAAATTATTTACGTTTAATTCAATTAAGTTTATGATCTTCTCCAAATTAAGACAAGCATACATAGTACTTAATATTTTTCCATAAAACCTCCCTGCCTGCTTTTTAAAGCATTAACCAGGATTGTCATTTTACGGAGCTGATGCATACAAAACTATTTTCCTGGCTAGTATTAGATGCTTGAACAGTTAGTTCCCAAACATTTCAGCACATCGAGGTTACATATGTGATTCTTTTAAGTGGCTTATAATGTTTCTATAACCTGATAAAATGCTATTAATCCTTTGTAACCACTTTTTAAAAAGTACTTTGTGTGCTGAAAACAAGTTCAAAAATTCAAAGCAATTTTATGTGAGGTAATATTATCCTGACATCAACATAAGTTCATTCTTTCAATAAAAGTGTTGGTGAATCCTGTGAGGGAAATAAAACATATCATTGTTTGTGCTTTGTAAGTCCAAAAGTAAAAAAAAACTCACACATTGCTTATGTTTTTGTGATTTGCATGATCTGGTACAGTGACAGTTATGCATTATCTTCTCAGATGTTCGATAGTATATAGGAGAAAGTTGGAATGACCTCGGGATGATCTCTCAAGTCCAGCTGCTTAAATCTAAATTCTATTTAATAACAGTTTGTGAAATCAGCACATCTCCTCAGAACTCTCCTGTGGGTTGCAAGTGATCAAACAGACAAAACCATAATGACAGGACCGTTAAATAGGTTTAACAGAAAGAGAATGCTAAAGACAGTCATTCACTGTAAAACTGCATACCGGGAAGGCCATATCTTTTATTAAAATCATCACAAATACAAAAGCATCACTGAAATATACATATGTACTGTATACTTATATTCTCAAATTCCTGGAAAATTACTTCAAATTTATTGGCTTTCCATTTCATCACATGGCATATCCCTAAAACAACATTAAATAGAACAAAAATACCCATGCAATTTTTTGAATGAACAGCATTCTCTGCCTTTTTCATCTGTGCATTTTCATTCAGACATTTGCCTGTCAAGGATTTGCTAATAAATGTTCCCTAATTTTGGCTTCCTGGCCATGGGAGTGACATGTTCCGTGTCATGTAAAATTTGGTAGCTTGTAATGTCTGTTCAAATTTCAAGTGTATCTTGCCTTTTCAGTTGCAAGAGCCAGCCTTCGGATGTTGGATATGCAACCAGCTGCAGCTTCCTGGAGATCCTGATCAGGGGACCCAACCATATCCAGTAGAAGCTGTCACACATAAATGAAGAGGAGAAGAAGGGGAATGAGGATAAAATAGTTAATCTAAAGATGTAAAGTTAAGCTTGGAAAATAATTTTAAATATTAAATATTTTTCAAAGTCACCAAAAAATAAGTACAAGAAATTTCATTTGGGAAAATACAAATATAAATTGTGTTTAATCAGATGTAGGAATTTCCCATGAAATTCTTACCTTTCTTTGGTCATCTAATTGCTGTGGATTCTGCTTTCAAGTTTCTCTTGCATTCTCTGTGGCTTTTGCACCTCCCAGGACAAGCCGACAGCATGCCATGGACTACCTGACTACGAGTGCAAGCTCTCAGATTGACTCTCTCTACATTCCAATCCACCTGATCATGTCACAACCTAATTACATCAGTCCCTTAACAGAGACTGTTATTGACTCCAAACACTAACTAACTAGAGCCCAGTCTATTAACCCGTTCTTAAAGGATTTTTGTGCTCTGACTCAGCTTACCTTTGAGCCATTCGTCTGTCTTCAAGGTCACACTTCCCCACTTCTCTTGCCTTGATTGACGCCATCCCTCTACCTGGAGTGCCCTTCCATCCCCTTTTCTAACTTTCTAAATTTTAACCATCTTTCACGTCCCAGCTAACTTTTCCACAAAGCCCTTACTGACTTCCATAGACTTAATGTCATTTCTCCATCAGAACTCACAGCATTTTATTCAAATGTTTGTTGCTACACTTAAAAATCTTCCTTTTTCACAGACATTTGATTAATGTTTTCTTTAGATTGTAAACTCTGAAACTTATAGTACCATATAGGGCCTAATACATAGTAGATGCTCAGTAAATTTTAAATAAATGAATTAGAGCTTTTAAAATCTATCAATTACGAATCTAATCAGTAGTTTCGATATTTAAAAGTTTAATTTGAATTGTATACTATCTATACAGCAGCATTCGAGTACAAATGTGGACAATGTCAGAAAATGAGGATGACTTAATAAGCAAAGAAATACTAAAATACTATGGAAATTCTGTGAAACAGCTTAAATATGGCAGGATTAGGAGTATAGCTTTTATTCTTCAGGTAATAAAGAGAAGTTACTTAAGCACTTTAATCAGGATAGTGACAAGGTCATTTGTATTTTAGAAAGATAACTTTTATGGCAACTTATAGAATATGAATGGTAGGGAGAAGAGACAGAAGGGTTTTGCAATACTTCAGGCGAGGGGTGATAAGGATTGAATAAAGCAGAAACTAGGACAGGCGTGGAAGGAATGAATTCAAGGAATATTTAGGGTCTAAACTATTCATCCAATAGCTGGAGGACAGTTGTTTATCCAAACAGAAGACAATGAAAATGGTAATCTCCTATTATACATAAACATCGATTCCAGGTGGATCAATGATTTAGAGGAAAAAAAAAGGCACGTGTAAAACATTTAGATGGGGTGAAGGGTTAAAGAAGTACAAATTAGTAGTTGATAGATGGTCATGGGGATGGGGAGCACGGCATAGGGAATGCAGTTAGCATTAATACATTGGCTAGGTGGAAAACCAGAGGAGAGAAGGAGCAATTAGGGGGATCGTTTTATAAACTATATAAATGTCTAACCAATGTACTGTGTACTTGAAACCAATTAAAATAAATAAATAAATTTATATAAAAAACATTTAGAAGGTTGGATATGAGAAAATCTCGATCAAATTGGGGTATGGAAAGAAGTCTGGCCTCGGTTCCTTGACCTCATCATCAACGGTCTTCAGCACACTTTGGCCCCCACTTCCAGGGGCACACCCCGCTCCCTATTTTTCCTCACTCTCAATAGTCCGACCTCCAAATACTTGAACCACAATTTCTTCTCCTATGGAACTTATTGATTCTCATCATGACCTCTAGTCCATTGGCCTATATACTTTTTCTTCAACCATCTCTTGCCTTCACTTTCTCCACAACCAGTTAAGATTCCGCAGTATATCTTTTCGATCATTCTTTACCAGTTTCTTAAACCTCCTGTGACATGTATCCAGGAAAACCATAACCAACTCTGTCTTTCCCTTGCAGTCACCAATAATTGAGCGCTGCTGGAGGCAATATGTATACAACAAGGCAAATGAATCCACACTATAAATCTAACCTCAACTGAATCTCATCACTACCCAAACATGACTCTCTCTAATTAGTTCACTTCCTCACTCTTTTCAATGCTATATCAAATCTTCTTTATTCTTCTCCAACCTCAAACTCTTTCTTACATCCCCCAGTCTCAGCAGATAACCTTCATAAATCTGATAGAAGCCATTAGACAGGAACAATTCTAACCCGATCTGCAAACCTACCTGCATCTGAGCACACCTTTTTCTCCTTCCATCCAGTTACAATGATGTCTCTCTTCTATCCAAGGTCCACAGCTCCACTGGTATTCTCCACCCAGTCTCCTTCTCATGAGGACATTTTACCACCACATACTCCTTCTCTTCTTACTTTATCTTTAACCTCTCCCTTCTGCTGATTTCTTCTCATTATCATTTAAAAGCATGTCTCCATGTCTTAAAAAAAAAAACACCCCCCCCAAAACCCCACCAATTTGACACATTTTTTTCCCTTCATTGTCAAATTTCTTTAAAGAGTTATCTGGATTCACTGTTTCCAGTCTTAAATTCCATTTGCTCCAGGTTGGCTTCTGCCTTCAGCAATCCAGCTGTCTCAATGGAAGTTATTGATGAAATTTTAAATGTTTTCTTTCTAAACCTGAAACCCTCGGTATTGTCTCTTATCAGTAATATATACAATCACTTAGTTGCTCAAGCCAGAAATCTCCCTGCCTCACACTACCACACTACATCCAAAGAATTATCATATTTTTTATCATTCAACTGCCTACACTTATCCAAGTCATTCACTCCCATTGACACTGTCACTTACCACCCCTTTCAAGCCTACAACAGCTTCCTACTGTCCTTGTCCCCTCTCTTGCCCCCCGATAATCAATCATTCATACTACATCCATAGCAATTTCCTAAATTGCAAAGTTCATCAACTAGGGGCAAAATTCTAGAGAAACAAAAGAGAATGAGATAATTAGTTTTCTGAGATTCAACAGAAATAAATGTTCTCTTCTGAGTAAGGGAAACAAGGCCATTTGGTGGAGCGCATGCCTTGTGAGTTTTGCATTGTTAATGTAATTGAACAAGGAGGCCATTAGATGAAATGCCTTGTTAGGCTATATAAGCAAACCAAAATCCCAACTACAGTCAATACATGTGAATCTGAGGAAATGAAATGTAAGGACAGCCACTCACCAACAGCCAACTAGGTTTTCCTGAATAGAGCAGCCATTTAAGCTACAGCCAATCAAATAATTTCCACGTTGTGTCTCTGGGTTTTCTCTATAAAAACATTCCCTCCCATTGGTGGAGAATTTTAAAGACGTTTAACAGTGCATGATTTTGCTCTCTATTTTCAAGAGAGAGTGAAACTAGGATTAAAATTACTTTTAATTGTTACTTGGGTGCCAGGCTTTTGTGTCTCTGTCTGCATTTCATGACTGAACCATGATGTAGCTTGGCTTCATACAGGTTATGCATTTGAATCACATAAACCCAGTGCCCAGAACAAAGTAAGTGCTCCATAAATGGTGTTCATTTTCATGGTTTATTTTGCCAGTTCTGAAGGCTGGTTCTGGCATTTATTGCCTGGAGCCCAGCCCCAGTTAGTTTGGGAGGAATGAGGAGTAGGAATTTTGGTTCTGAGGTCAGTCTAGCCTCTGTTATTGCTCCCTCCAGATCCCACCTCATCTCTGGTTGACCTCTGTGGGTACCAATGACCCAGGCTTCACTTGGCATCAGCTGTTGCCACTGCCGCCTCGTGCAGCTGCCTTGAGAAGCAGCCCTTGGTCTGAGGCTTGCCCCAACTGAACCTGCATTTCGCTCATACTCCCCCAGACCTGGTGGTCGTTTTGCGTTCCCCTCTCTGGTTTTCCAAGAGTGAGTTTCATTTACTCCCAAATCCTCGATGCCAGTTACATAATTCCATGTTACATAAACCAATGAACTGTGAGTGTGAAATGTACTAGTCATAGCGTTTGGCATGCTGTTGGCATCTCAGTGTTTCACAGACAGCCTGTGGCACGTTGGCTATTCCAGGAGTCAGCTAGATAAATGTTGCCAAAGGGAGCATCTACTGTGCATTCACATGCTTGATATTAGAATACAATGATGAAGCAATGCAGGACCCTTTTGATGACTCTCCTCTGTAAATGACTTTTTCTGTTACCATTCTAGTCCTGAATGCATTAAGAGGACTACTACTCTTTGGGAAATCAGTTTTGCCTAAGTTTCTTGCATTAACCACGAGGCTTCATTCCATATCCCAAAAGGTGATCGAAGAATGTTTATAGACTACAAACTTGACCAGTAGAGCCCAGCAGTCCAGTATTTTAAAGCCCTGATGTATAGGCAAGGGGGAATTTTAAAAAAATAGATAAAAAGAGAAGAGTAGGGTACAGAATGTACATGTGGTGAGCAGTGAGAGTTGCTTCCTTAAATGTACCTCGAGTGACTCATTGGCATCAGGCCCACAGGTTACATAATGTTTGCACAACGTGAAATGATTTTATTAGCTACCAAGCTTACTATGTGCCAGGCACTATGATTTATCCTTTACTGGTTAATTTATCCTGCTCTGCCCATTTTCCCTAGCCAGGAATATTTTCAATCAAGGGTATAGAATTTTTTGTGTGCCCAGGGTATGAATGGCTTGATATTTGAGAAGCACTTCCGGGATCCTCTTTGGTGATGCTGCTGTTTGAATGTATTGTTTTTCCTGAATTTCATTTTGTTGTCAATGAATGTTACTCATTGCTTTGTTACATACCCACAGGCTAGGTAGCTAATGCTTGCTTTACAAATTCAGTAAGGATGTGCTACTTTCCCAAACTACCATCTGAATAACATGTACTCTGTAATATGCAACTTGGTTTAGAATTAGGCTAAGGAATATATGCTTTTGTTTTCCTTAAGAGCTTCACAAGCAAACTAGAGCTCTCAGAAGAATGCTTTAAAACAAATATAAACATCCACACAACAGAAACTTAGTACAGAATTCTGCATTTGATGGGCAGCTAACAGAAAGTAAAGAGCAGCACATGTTTTCAAATCACTAACACACGGGGCAAGATGAAGGCGGTTTGTAATACTTTGCAATAATTACTTAAGAGGAGTACTTTTTTTTGGAAAGTGAGATGCAAATTGGGTACAAGTGATTACAGAATCGGTACACATTTTTTTTTGGTATACGCTTTTTGATCTGTAGACTTTTTCCAACTACAAAAACATGTTTAATATTATAAAGGGGAAAAACACCTCAGGTTTACCTTTTTGAAGTATTTGTTTCTTTCAAAAAACTTTTCTTTTTTAAATCCTCCCCTCCCCCAAGCGCACCCAAGGACTTTAAATTTATTGGGAGTTTCATATATACACTGAAGGAACTCTAGTCCCCTTGCTTTAAAACTTAATTGCATAGGGCACTTTAAAACATCATTCAAACACATAACTTTTTACAAGGTTGGCGTAAACGAGGACATGGGAGGGGCACAAAGCGTGGTTTGTGGATTGGGCTGACACCAATACTTCCTTCAGTGTCAAAGGCTTTGATCTTAAGGCGAATGCCCTCAGTAGCAGCTGTGACCTATGACTGACATCCTCCGAAGGTGAGACCAGGTAGCATGGGGATGGCTGTCTGCATTCGATTTTTACTTTTATATCTAATAGTTCGTGATTTTATGTAATATTTCAGTTGAATGAAAAATATGTACCAATTTGAGTGATAACAGATTTTCTTGTGGTTTGACTCGACATTGTTTGGGTGAATGCAGGCTGGAAATATGAGTTTTAATTAGAGCCGGATGAGCTCTGAAATACCTGTGTGCACAGAGAGCTTAGAGGGTTTTCCAGAAAGATCTTGCATTCCCGGAGCTGATGTGAACTGTGAAACTGTTTGCTGTTTTCCCGTTTACAAGGCCCTGTGGTGTGGCTGGAGCACTGATGCACAGCCCAGTAACAAGGAATGCACTTGAACTGTGTCTGCCCCGCGCAGTGGCTGCCTGGCTGTCCACAGCGGCTGGGCTCTGCCGCTGTGGCAGTGGGGACTCCGCGGCGGTTTCTTTCACATCCTGACTTTGAGCCTTGGTAATTCGTTTCACATGACGGCTCACCAGAGCCTTGGGCCTCAGAACACATTTTACATTTGCTGGCTGGGGCAAAGCCTTTGATCGTTTGGTCAGCGAAGTGAATTAAGGGGTTTGTCTTTTGGTGATGTCTGTCTGCCTTTCCTTGACAGGCGTGTCTGCCATGTGCACGTGATCCAAGATCCACGTTCACAGTGCTTGAAAGGGGGTCCTCCTTGTTCGATCACGCGCCCTTCTTGTGCAGATGTTTTGCTCATACTTGAGTAATTTTGTCCTCTGGTCTTTCTTCCATGTCGTCTTTTCATGAGCCTTCTACCAGAGGGCCTTTGTATCCAAAGAGACACACAGGCCCACACGGATACACAAACACACACACAGATTGGAGTTTTGGGTCTAGAACAGGGGTCCTCAATCCCCAGGCCGCGACTGGTACCAGTACGTGGCCTGTTAGGAACCGGGTCACACAGCAGGAGGTGAGTGGCGGGTGAGGGAGCAAAGCTTCATCTGTATCTGCAGCTGCTCCCCAGCACCAGCATCACCACCTCAGCTCCACCTCAGATCATCAGGCCTTAGATTCTCATAGGAGCACCGGTCCCTAGTGCCAAAAAGGTTGGGGACTGTTGGTCTAGAGTACTGAATAGTAGAAATAGAATATGTAATAATAAAGAGAGCCCCAACAACCTTCTTTTAAAGAAGGCTAGAAGTGGAGAATGATTTGATTACTGGCTGGATCAGGAGATTATGGGACTCTGCTCTGGACTCTAGAGGAAAAGGAAGCAGAAAGTCTCTGTGGGCCCCAGGCCGAAGCTCATGGTATCATTTGGATGGTTTCAAGTTGTTCTTCAATTATTGTAATTGTAAAGTTCCCAGAATGAGGCCTGGCCCACAGTAATTGCTTTCTAGTTGTTAGCCATTATTACTCCAGCAGAAAACACACTTCAGGCACTGTACACTCAACCTGATGCTAGTAACAAGTGACGAGTGCCAAAATGTGTCCAGTATTGGCTGGAGTGATTGATGCTCCCATGGAGAAGTCAGGTTGCTACTGCCATTGGGGGCTGGGAGTCATGCAGGTGAACACCTCTGTATAAGGAATGGCAAGAGGCCTCGAGAGGAAGCTCGGCAGGACCATCTCTGAGCCCCTGTCCAGTTCGGCTTCTGTGACAGGTTCTAAGAGGCCCTTCTGGAGAAACGAGTGAGCCTGGAGAGGCAGGGCTCACAGCAGTCACAGCACTGTGCACTGGGTACTGCAGGTCCTATAGAAATAGAGTAGAAGGAACAGACAGCTGTGTGTTTTCTGCTTTGCCTGTCACTATGGCTTTCCTCTGGTTCTTAGCAGTAAGTCCAAGTACATTTCTGTGGGGTAAAACGACCTAGGAAATAGAAAACGACCTAGGAAATAGTCAGGACCTCCATTAATATGTAGTGCAGATAAAACCAAGTCCAGCAGGTCTTTGAATTACATCATTTTGTTATGAGGTGGATGAGATGCCATAGCAACTTAACTCTTGTTTATATCAATTAGCCTGGTTTTGTTATGCCGATTCACTTAAAGTCGCAGAACCTATCAACACTGTTAAGGAAGGACTTCCTGTATACACGGAACAAGCAGAGAAGACTTAATTGTGACTCCTCCAAAATGTTTCTAGCACTGACCTGAATGCTGAACCTTTAACTGCCTGCTGGACATCTCCACGTGGACATAAAAACCCACCACGGATTTCACGTAGACAAAGCTGAACTGATCCTCCCGTGCAAAACCTGTCTTGCCACAGGTTCCCCATCTCAGCTAAGGTCAACTCATTTCTCCAGTTATTGGACCAAAAACTTTGCAGAAAGACTTCTTTCTCCCACAGCCCTTATCTAAGCAGTGAACAAAACCTGTTGGCTCTACCTTCATAATGTACCAAGAATCTGACCTCTTTTCATGGCTTCCATTGCTGTGATCTGAGCCACTATCATCTCTTGTCTGAATTTAATGATTAGGTCAAGTTTTTGATATGTGAGAAGATCTGGAGCTGACATAGAAGGTACAGCCTGGAGAAAATTAAATCACACAGATTGGGAATTTAGGAGAATCTTTCCTTCTTTCTAAGGAGAAAAGGCAGAGGAGTGACACGACAGCTAAGTGACCCGCTGGGAAAATAAAAGCCTCGTTCAGAATCACCATGAGACTTTTAAAGCCCTGACATATGTAATACGTGACCTGAAAATTGCTGGCATAGCTGCAATGTATGTTCCTTTCCATCACTCCAAACCTTTGATTTTTTTTTTCCACAAGGACCTTTTAAGAGTGTTCTTGGTTTGGTTTGGTTTGATTGAGTTTTCATGGGGGTAGAAATTAGTGGGAGGGCAAGAAAAACACATTGAATTCCAAATTTAGATCAGCTCCATGTAAGATAGGAGCAACATGCCTAAAAGAGCGATAGAATATATAACCTGAAGCAAATGATCAGAAGCTGGAGATGGCTGTGAGGATGTATAGACACACCCTGCTCCCCGCGTTCAGACTTTGCCTAGGGCATGGAAAGCAGTTAATGTTTTCTACACAATAAGAGGAATGGCAGCCCTCGGTAACGTCCGAGCAATGAATATATTTTTTTCGTAATGTAAATAAAATTATGACTTAAAATGGCATCTCCTATCAAAATCAAAAACAACAAAAACCAGTTTGACCCAAACAATAACCTCTCCTCTAGCCTCAGACCCTGCCCTCCTCAATCCCATCGATCTTCACCTCTGCTCCACATTAACTAGTCAACGATTCTCATGGCTACAGCTGGACCTTATTAATACCAGCAACTGTTTCATCTCTGCTTCTAATCGCCCTCTCTGAGAATTCCAGGATGTTAACCAGACTTACTGTGGTGATCACATCACTATATATATATAATCATTATGTTCTATACCTGAAACCAATACAATGTTATATGTCAGTTATAGCTCAATTAAAAAGAAGAAATAAATTCCAGGTTCTAAAGAGACAGATTGAGATCAAGAACACAGGAGGTACTTATCTTTACAGCCTCCCTGCTCTGGGCCTACACTCTATGGTTTACCAGTCAACTGCTTTACAATGACTGAGTTTCTCTCTTGTCTCTCTACCAGTCTTCTGTCATGCCAATACTGCAAACTGAAACCCCAGACCTCTACCAGGCTCCACTCTCTTTCTGCTCTTGGAAATCAGCATTTAAACACACTCAAGTCAGCTGTCTCGGAACCAAAACAAAACAAACAGACAAAAGGAAAAACCATGCAAATGTCCTTGACCTCCCTTCCCAGCTGTCGTCTCTACTTTCTAGTCTCAGCTAAACTTTTTCAGAGTGGCCTCCGTTTGCAGCCTCCATTTTCTTACCTCTTCTTCAAGGTTCTCAGGAATCACTTTGGTATGAATCCAGTGGGCACTTTTGGTTCTTGTCATCATTGCGTAACACCTGTCCCATTGGTCATGCCCTTGTGCTTAAAATAATCTCTTCTCCTGACTGCTTTAACATAGCACTGCCCTGATTTGTTTGGATATTTCCCTTTAATATTCTAATTGCTTATTTTGTGGAATCCTCTCTCTTTGACCCTCAAGATATCCTAGCATGTCCTTCATCCCTCTCAGTTTTTTCTTTTCTCTATATACCCTCAGAAATGTCATCCATCATCGTTAGTTCCTGAACATGGCCCTCAAGATACATACATCTCCACTTTGGATCTTCCGAGACGTTTGAAGACAAAATGTCCCCATGCATTCTCCTTTTCCTTCACAAGCAGACCCCTCCTATTATCCTTAAATCCAGTCGTCCATCCTAGACATTTAGCTGTCTTCTCCCTTCTCTCTTTCTCATTCTTCACATCCAAAAAGTCACCAAGTTCTATAGTTTTTACCTCCCAAATATTTCTTGCATCCACCAACTTCTCTCCATTTCCAGGGCTAATGACCTTAGCTTGAAGCCCCCATTATCTCTTTCTGAATTGTTGCCCAACTCATCTGCCATCCCCATTCCCATCTATTCTCAAACCAGAGTAACTTTGGAAAGGTGAATAGGACCAACTGACTCGCCTTCGCAAAATATGTCAATGGCTCCCCAGCGACCCAGGCATAATGTTCTAGTTCCCTGAAAGGGTTCAAGGGGGTCTTTCTCAACAGGCTTCAGTTGGTATTTCCCTTTCTGTTCATCTTTAGCTTCTATTTTTTTTCACTGAACATACATAACTTATGTGACTTAACAAGCTATAACAAGTGGACTGGCCAGAATGAAGTAAGGCCTGCAAGGAGATGAGTCATCAAAGGCCTGGGAAGAGGATCAGGAGCCGGCAGCATCACAAAGGAAGGGTGATGTTTTAAGGAAATGGTGAGGTTAGCATTATAATATGCCTTGGAGAGATTAAATAACTTGAGGACTGAAAAGAGCTCCTTGGATTTGGACTTTTGGAAATCCTAAACGTTAGTAACCTCTAGGTTAGAGGTAGAGTGATCTGTGAATTTTTTAAGGTAAAAGCCAATAGTAGCAGGCTGAAGAATCAGGAGAGGGCAGTGAGGATCTTCAGTAAATGCCACTCCTCTGATATGCTGTTGAGTGATAGGGCATTAGGAAATGAGCAAGTAGGAAAAAAGAGATTAAGATGCTATTATATGCAGAAGTTCAAGGGTATAGCCAATGTCAGAATTTCCAGCTTCTGGCGGATACAAAAAGGAATTACTAGTACAGTGGGTGGGAATAGCCAGGAGATGTTTACACTGAATGTAGCTACAAATATATTTACAGGTGTGGAACAGGAAGTTGAGGCATTTTCTACCTATAACCTCAATTTTCTTTTTAATATCGAAGGCAAGTTCATGAAAGCAATAGCCTTACTGAATACTGATATACATTTATATTTAATAATTAAACATAGAAATATTTTAAAACAATAAAAGATGTGCACTGTTTATTAGAAGACAATTACATTAATTATATAAAGAAGTTGTTCATGGAAGGATTTTGTTTTGGTTTGCAACTTTGGTCTTGGAAATGCTAAGAATTTATAAAATGTGATATAAAATTATAAAAATTAAATCTTACCAAGAGAAGAAAAGATTTTAGATAGTTTATATAAGAATAAGTCCAGGCCAAGAATTATCTAAATATGGATATATTAAAATAGATAATAATTTCCACCATTTTCCTCCATATTAGAATCGGTCTACATTTTAATGTTTTATTGTTTCCATTTATACTTATCTCTCAAAATTGGCACATTATTAGGAGGAATTCAAAACCGAAGACATGTTAATATTTAAAATACCTTATTGAATACAGAATTCATTCCCATAGGAGTAAAAATGGAAAGATATCCAGAAGAAATTGAAAAGGAAAAAAAAAAAAAAAACCTTTAGTGAAACTACTTTCCCAATTTTATTTTGATTTCTTTTCAGCTTTTAAAAGTAGATTAATATGGAAAAAATAAAGCACGAGGCTGGAGAGAAGAGACACAATTTTTCTTCTTCAGTGTCAGAGAAATAGCTTTCCCTGTTCCTACTAAATTGGAACTAAGCTCATAAGATGAAAATAAATGACTAATTTCTTGGGAAATAACCTTCAGGGAAAGATTCTTTTGGCCCAATAACTGCTTTTCTTAAACTCCGGTTGACTTAACCTCATTCTCAAGGCCTCTCTTGTCCGTCCTTTTGGTGTGCCCTGTTGGTGTCAAGTGCACCTTAAAAGTCTGTCTCGCCATTTGCTACCCATCTGGGAAATGTTTTCCTTCTCTCATATAATTTTTTGGAAGGAATAAGTCAAAATGTGATTGTGCTTTCTTAATTTCTCTTTTAAAAGCTTATGTCTAACATCCAAGATCTTTTCTACTGAAACCTAAAAAATATTACTGTAAAATTTCATAAAATGTTTCTACCTGCTCTGAAAAAAAAAAAAAAAACCCTGATAACCCCCTGAAAGATTTTTAAATAAATAACTGGATATTAATTTTAGGTTTTTTTCTTTTTGTTGAAATTATATAAAATGATGCTTCTTAAGGTCATTTGTATAAGAACTTCAAATTTTGATGAAATAAACTGAATGAATTTTAGAGCAGAATGATTCTCTTTCCACTTCTGACAAAGACCGAGTTCATTTCAAAGCTCAACTCACATGATTTTTGCCAAGTTACCTGTTCAGAAGAGCAAGGCTGGTCCAAAGTACAGTATCTAGGCCCATGATTTTTTCTTTTTATATTTTTTTCCTGCAGTGGATAACTTTTTCCTTTTCTTCCCCGAAAACAAGACCTTAACTTTTCTATGCACATATGCACAAACATACACATGTAACATAAAATGAAACATCTAAAGAGAAAGTAGGGCCCAGGGTCCCGGAACTCGACCTGTTCCTTCTTGTTTCCCACATAGACCCTTCACGATAT
>NW_011888931.1:3638415-3651907 GCF_000151845.1 Pteropus vampyrus | reverse complement strand
CACATACTAATATATATACTAATTTGTTCAATGTTCTAAACAAATCCAGAGTTAGATATTATTAGTATTCTAGTATTACAGATGAGGAAACTACAGCATGGAAAGATTAAGTCACTTGCCCAAAGTTGCAGAGCTTGGGAAAGGCAGGAGTTGAATGCAAGCTCCAGATCTACACTCTCACTCATCATGCACCTTACTTCCCTTGGCCTAAGGCCCACAGAGAAAGAGCTGGTCTTGCCTGGTCCCTGGACACCTTAACCAGCCTTCTCTGGGGTGCGGCCACCCCCGCCCAGACCTCGGGCCATTGTGTTTATGCCCAGTGCTGAAATCTGTCCTAATCAACTGCCTCCACGTGCAATGGTTCCACTCAACGAGGCCCTTCTGTTTCTGCAAACCCTCTTTGTGGGTCCCCTGGGTACATATGGTTGCCCGACATGCCACGTGCAGTCCACGGCGACCAGAACCCACCAGTGGCTGACCCTTCCGGATGCCATCTCCACCTATGGGGCACCATTGTTCCTGCACCATACTGGACTTGCAGTCAAGCACATTTAAAGCTTCTCCTCAAACTAAGCCTCTTGCTTTCATCTTAATATCCTCAGGAGCTTACACAGCACTAAGTCAATAAATGCTATTTCGAAGGTAGATTGCTCATCATATTTCAGCTCCAACAAATGAGGCTGAAAAGATTTCAGAATTAGTCCTTGGACCCCTCCATTCATTTCAACTCCTATGCCTTTTTAAATGTGTTTGCATTATCTTTCTCTGGTACACAATAAAACTTATCAGTCACTCTTTTGACTGGGCACACTGACTCTAGATCTCTTTGGTTTAATATTCCTAACAGTTTACTTGTAGGTGCAGACTGGAATTCATTGTGTGTTTTGTTTTTCAGATTGTTCGGTAAGATTATTCCTGGTACTGACCCTTGAAGAATGTTGCCGAGGAGTAGCTGCCTCCTCTGTCGACTCTGTCTCTTGTCCCCTCGTCAGGGGACATAATGAAGCTGGCTTCTTTTCCCGTTATGCTATTATGATTCGTAGACAGACACACATTTCTTTTTAATTGCTTTGGTATAGAACTTTCTCAAGAACCTACATGGAAATCTACATAATGACTGGCTTGCTCCTTTTGGGGGTATCACAGTAAAGGAGACTATCGGCTAACTATAAGCATATTTCTTGAATTACCAGAGTATAAATAACCGGTAATGCTATTTTTCCCCCTCAAGCTTTACTGCTGAACACATAGGGCAAAAGGACTTAATATTGCCTTTTGACAGGCTACATTCACAATGCAGATCTTATTCTCTGTGAGTCAATCGTATGTGAAAGCCCTCATATATTAAAACTAAACATATCTTTTTCAGCCTATCGATTTATCCTGACATAAGCAGTTGCCAAGAAAACTATCCTAGTGAGCATTAAAAGAATAAGCAAGAGAAATAATTAAAGAAATTATTTTAGTAAAGTCGAAGGGTATAAGAAGAAATTATCAGTGCAAAATGGCTCTCCCAAATTGGCAGTGGCAGGTGAAATCTGTAATGAAAATTTTGCCTTCGTGCAACAGACTGGCTTTCTCCCCTGACCAGCCGTGCTTTTTGAAGTGTTTCATGTACCACAAAATACATAATAAAGGGTAGTTAAATTCACTCTGAACCCCAGCTACATGACCATGACATATTTGGAGGTAACTTTGAGGTGCATTCCTGAATAGGGAGCAATGCTTTCTAAATTTACAGTCTGATTTCCTGCTGCCAGTTATGACTGCCAAATGCTTCTGACAGTGCGGCCAGTTTGTGGTGTCCCTAAAAATCATCAGCAATTTGAAAACATTAGCGCCCGGCAATAGTCATACTTTGCAATGATTGCCTGTATTTATCACCTTAGTTTTCCAGGGTATAAACTGGAAAAAAAAATCGATGAGAAAAATTAAACTTCTCTAGCAGCAGGGAAAATGTGGAGTTGAAAAGCAAATGTCTGACAGGAACTCAGTCCCCTCTCTGTATTGTTCACAAATTAAACAATTTAAGCTCTGGGGCTTATGTGGCTACGTAGAAGAAAACTAATGTCACTATGTTTCCTTTCTCAAATACTTTGTATTTTGTCTTCACATTTGCAGAGTATTTTGATATTAGGATACGGTGGTTATGTGGTGAGACTGAAAATCATGAGAAGTTCATTGCTTCATTCAACAAATATTTACTATGTTCTGCTCTGCGGGATGAACCATGCCTGGGAAGGCAGAAGTGGACAAGACGGGCAAGGCTTCTGCCCTCAGGAATCTTACAGTCCACTAAGGCAAATGAGAAGAAACGCGAGTCTTAAGAGAGCACAGATCGGGGCAGGGAGTAAGTGTAGACTTCTCTGATGAACGAGAGTGGATCTGATACCTGGATAGTGGAAAATGGACATGGGCAACGCCAGCTGTGAGGTGGGGATTTACTATGCATTTGGGGCAGAGGAAGAGCAGTGGGGCCGCTGCAGCTGGACCTGCAGTTTCTGCAGAGCAGAGGCGTCAGCGGAGGAGGTGAGAGACATCAACCGCGCTCTGTTCCCCACTTGTGCACCCTGGCATGTGGCTGCCCCCCACCCACGAACATGTTTTTCACCACACGAAAGTAGCCAACGCTTACCAAGCATATCCCATGAGTATGTTCAGTCCTGAATAAACTGTTTTCATATAAAGACCCCAAGATTTAGTGGTTTAAACAACCTAGAAGTTTTGTTTTCTCTTATGTAACAGTGTAAGTGGTCCCCAGTCTGGTAGCATGGCTCTGCCACCTTCGACGTGCTGGCTAATCTCTGATTCAAGGCTACTCCAGTGGTTTCTATCTCTTGGGCTTCGAGAACAGGGATGGGACCCAGGAATGTGCATGCACCCCTGTAGGTAGGGCAAGAAACACAAGTGGCATGCATCACTTGTCACTTACCATTTGTGAGAACTTAGTCATATGGTAACATCAAGATTCAGGGGAGACCGAGACACGTATTCTGTGGCTGGCAGCCATGTGCTGTGCTAAAACTATCACCCAAGAGAAGAGGGCGGATGTTGGTGAACATTCAGCAGCCCATGCCACAAGGTAGGGTAGGGATAGAGGGGCAAGATGATGGCAGAGAGGCTGGCAGGAACCAGATCACACGAAGCTTTGTTTATAGCAAAAGAAACCGTGTTAGTGATTTTAAAAGTGTGGTGGCAGATTATTATCAGTTTTTACTTGCAGAAAGTGCTTTCCAGAAAAGGCATGACCAAGGTAGACACAAGCCAAGATTCCCCAAGGATTCTCCCATTTAATTATTGTATGTCCTTGTTTACCGACAACCTAAATTCTGCATTCAGAGGACACATATCTGAGTCCTATGGTCTCTGAAGCAATTGTCTGAGAGGTTATATTTTGACAGAAAGGTTTTTGTAGATGCAGACAGAAACCTGAAATATCCTGGATTATTCAGCTTTATACTGTTGGGGACCTTAGTCAGACTGTGCTCCAAGTTTACATACAGTCACACAGGTCCCAGTAAAACACACGACTTCAGGTGCAGAGGAGGTTGCACCAGCACATTCATATCCATAGATACACATGTGGCCCCTGCATCCTGGCCATCGGAGACCGAACTATCCTCAAGGGCGCCCCAGCCCTACAAGCAGCCTTTCTGAGCAGCGTCAGCTCTTGCCATAAATATGAGGTCCATACACATGGCGTTCAGGCCCTGAGGAGAAATGCTACTAAGAACCAGCACCTCAAATTCTGTGTATACTGAACACATCGAGGGTGAGGACTTCATAGCTGCTGTCTGAGTTGGTCCAGTGTATAGGGACGGGACTTGAATCCAGGGAACACTTTAGAAATCCACCTATCTCATACCCATAGCCTTGGCAGAATTCCACCCCTGATAAAACCAACCAACAAACCAACCAATCAACCGACCAACCAAACCCCCCAGCAATAGCAGTAGTGGTCTCATGCACCTATGGTGAGGCAGCCAGGATTAAACCCAGTTCTGTCTGGTACCAGATACATGCTCATTTCCCTGTGCCCTGTGTTACTTACTTAATTAGTAGGTTTTCCCTTCAGATTATCCATTTTCTAAATTGGTTCAATGAACTAGCTTTGGGAGATTTGTGTAAACTATACTTATATGTATTATACTGATCGATACCATCTAAAGTGATTTTTTCAAAACCTACCTAAATTTGCATACAAATCATTGGCTATATATCCTATCAAGGACATTAGAAAATTCTGATGATCTTATTTTTTAAAAATGGCTTGTGGTTCACTATAAAATCATTTTTATTATGATAGGACATCATTTCTTTTAAGATTTCAATGAATATGAAAATACAGATAAGCCACATTGGTGGTTTTCATTTAATTATTAATGGTAGGTGTTATCGATGGATTGATTAATAATTAATTTAGTTCTGGTTAATAATTATTAATTTAATTGAACAATTATCAGAGTTAAAACTTGAAATGGTACTCAGCATGGAGGAGTGATTTAATAAAAGTCAAACCTAATGAGGATAGTTAAGAGAATTACGACTAAGCTTCAAAAACATCACTGTGGCTTCTTTCACTCTGCATAGTGTTCCTGAGATTCATCCATGTCGCTGCGTGTGTCAGTGGTTTGTTCCTTCCCATTGCTAGGTAGTGGTCCACTGTATGGATCTACCTTTGGTTGTTTATCCATTTACTTGTCGAGGGACTTACTGATGGTTTCTGTATTTGGATGATTACGAATAAAGCTGGTATATCTATTCACACACAGGTTTTTGTGTGTACACATGTTTCCGTTTCTCTTGGGCAGACCTCGGCAAGTGGAGGTGCTGAGTCATGTGCTAAAGTGCATGTTTAACTTTGAGAGACACAGGCAAACTGTTTTCCAAGGTGGTTGTATCGTTTTGCATTCTCATCAGCAATACACAGGGTTCTGGTTGTTCTACATTCTCGCATCACTCAGTATTGTCAGTCTTGAATTTTAGCCATTTTGCTAGGTGTATGGTGGTGTCTCATGAGGTTTTGGTTGGCATTTCCCTGATGACTAGTGCGGTTGAACATCCTCTCATGTACTTGTTTGCCATCCTATAGCTTTGCTGAAGTGTCTATTCTGATAGCTCGTAAATTTTTAATCGAGTTGTTTATCTTCTTCTTATTGAGTTGTAAGAATTCTTTATGTAATTTGAATAATGCAAGTCCTTTGTCGGACATGTGTAAAAACGGGGACTTGCCCTGGCTTTGAAGAAAAGAGCTAGACCTATGTTACTTAAGTCAGTCTCTTGAGTCCCCCACTTCCAGGGCCCAAACGGCCCCACTGTGAGGATTTCTGTGACTTGTACAAGCAAAATTGAGGGCACATTTCAGTGCAAGAAATGTATACTCATCCAGATATATATATCCACACATGTGATAATTTGTTGTCAACACACAATTTCACTGTAAATAAATCAGCATCTTGGCAGCCTCTCCTAATTATAGGGAAGATGCCACATTTCCATCGGCGCTGTCCCCTGACCATACAGTGTCACCGTGGCAGCACCCCCAGATCTGTCTCTGCGTGACCACGCAACACATCTCACACCTGACCTTGGTCAAAAGGCCGAAAAGCGATCCACCACACCTTAGATGAGTGTTTCTACCCTCCTTTGGCAAAGATGACCATTTTTACTTCTCTGCATGCAAAATGAAATGAAAATATCAAGTCAACTATTTAACAAGTAGGTTCATTGGCAAGTGACCATGTAAGAAAAAATACCTCGAAAACTTTTTTTTTCACATAAATTTGATCAGATTTCCCCTAATCAGAAAATCATGGTCTAGTGAAAGTATCAACATTAGCAGTAGTTAGTGTGCATATTTTAAGTTACTTCTTACAATAACTAGAGGTAAAAATAAATACTAACTCCCACGTTATAAAAAGACTGCCCTCAAACTATATGTCATTTTCATTGCTGCAAACAGGGCATTACAGGTGCTTTTCTGATATTTTTCCTCCTTAGGGATTCAAATTTTAAACTTGGGTTATAAAGAATGATAGCTTAAACTTTAGAAATATTTTTCTTACTTTTACTAACGGGTAAACAAAATCCTGGGGAAGGAAGTGCTTTTTCCTGAAAGCTCACTGCAAACTAGGGTATTATAATCTAGTCCTGGCTTGTTAGTCATTATGTTTAATAGCTCCTGGACCACAGACCATAGTTGTTCTGATTCGAATCTGCATAAGCTATAATTAACTTGACTTTAAAAATGTAAGTTTTGTTTAGCACCTGTACTTTTAAATTTGTGTCCCAAAGACATTTCAAAGAGACATCTTCCACCATGGCTATGGGTTGAAAAATACAGAGAACACAGCTCCTAAGAACCTAAGAGTTTGGTATTTTTTTAATAACAAAAACTGATTGATCCTGAAGGAAGTGGAAAAAAAGGAGCCTTAGAAAAAAACGTTAATACATGCATATTTTTGGTACATTAAAGACTCCAGCGTGCTAATTCGAGCACTGTTTACTTTTTGTATATAACAGGATTGCTGTTTTCAAGGGAAAAAGAGAAGACATATTCTGAGCGCCAAAAACTACTTATCCGTGAAGTCTGAAATACCATTATTATTATTAATTCTTACGTCTAGCATCTGTGAATAGCTTCTTATAAGAGAAAACCATGTTGGGTCAGCCGAAGGCCAAAAATAATGAGCTGGCCTCCTGCCTTTGTGTATTGAGTCAAGTAGCTGCCAATTAATAAAAGTGATTTTGTTTTGTTACTGGGATAATTTTCAGAAAATGAAAACAAACAGTTGTTGGTGCTCTTCATAAACTTCCAATGGAAAAAAATATATATTTCTCACAAGTTTAGAGACTGTACCATAAGGAACCAAACAATTACGAGAAGCTACCCGGTGTCTTTCTGTGGTTTAGCAAAAGGGCCAAGTCGGAAGGAAAAGACATTCTTGGCATTTTCTAAAGCGAGATAAATACAGAGAAGAAGTATAGATGAAAGATAGAACTGCTTTCTCCAGCCCCTGCCAGATTCCTCGACTTTTTGGCACACCGATTTAATTTGGCAAATGTAGCAGTAGCAAATCTTTTCCATGAAAAAGAGCAGCATATATTTTATTTTACCATATTGTTTGTGCATTTTTGACCCTACAAAACTGTCTCTTTTTTTCAGAAAGGGATTCTTTCTGCAGAGTTGGCTGCCATTTCGTTTATTTGAAGCGGATCATTTATCATCGAAAAAAAGCTGCGGGGCAGAGCTACTGTTGAACAGCGCCAACAGACCTACAGCTCGGCAGGAAAAGTGCC
Source organism: Pteropus vampyrus (assembly GCF_000151845.1). NCBI lineage: Eukaryota > Metazoa > Chordata > Mammalia > Chiroptera > Pteropodidae > Pteropus > Pteropus vampyrus. Next base: position 3,644,608 of record NW_011888931.1, on the reverse strand, counting down.
TTTTTCAAAGACCAAAAGATGCTTTAACATGTGCCAACAGCATCTTATGCCAACCTAATGCCTTGATATACAAACCTATTTAAATATAAGGAATCCTGGATTGTACAGTTTAGACAAGATAAACTCCCAGGCCTGTCGTATTCTTTTATTTGTGATCAGAAAAATGGTGACGTGTAGCATGATGTGCCTAATGTTGGTAACATGATTATGTTTAAAAAAAGAAAAACTCTCCAGCCCAAAATCTAAGTTTCTTGGACTCCAATGCTTCTTAACCCTAAAATATTTTTCTTATCTGGAGGTGATTCTATAGTAATCTTACTAGGATATGTAAGTAACAATCTCTAAAAATACAATGTTGAGGAGCAAGAATCAAGGTTATGGTTTTCAGCTTCACCCAACTCAGGAACAGAGGCTCATACCTGACAGGTCATTTACATAATCTGGACGGAAGTGACACTTTGTTTTTACCTTTCATTCGTTTCCTCTAAACTAAACAAAAATAAAAGATTAGGGTACTTGTTGCTATGAAGTTTCTGCTTGCAACGTGATGGATAAGTTTTTGGTTTTTAAACAGCCAAAAATTCAAGCAGACTTTGCATAGTTGACAGTGACTTCAATATATAATTGTGCTAATGTTATTTGCCATCTAGTTGTACTCTTTCTTAATCATTAAGTAGCGGCTAATTTAAAGTGAGGAAAAAGTATTAGCTTTGTGTAAGTGCCAGATAAATCCTGTGGTTTCGATTTAAAGTTTGGAGCCAGCAGTGACAGATATAAAAATAAAAATCTGTAATTTGCCAAGTTTAAAATCCCCAAATCAACATGTGAATGCTTCACAGGTTTACATGTGCATAAAATGAAGACTGCTTTGCATAGATTTAAAATAGTGAAGGAGTGTCTTTTCTTAAATTTAGGTTGACAGTATAATAATACACCATTTAATCACACCATTTAATCAAAGTATTTCAGAAAAAAAGAGCCAAAAGTTACTGTTTAAATTTCAGGATGCTAAATCCATACCAGCAATTGGCTATAGCTAGTTCTGGAATATTTTCAATAAAAACTATAAATAATTACCTCTCACATTTTATAATTTACATCCATTTAACTCACAAAGCTTGCCTTATGAAAGAGTTCTTTAATAAAATAATAATAAATAAAGCTAGCCAAAGCTGTTAATTTTAACAAACAAGGTACAACATTTTAGAAGCATTGGGTAAAATGCCCTCTGTGCATCTTAGAAAGACTTGGAATGATAACCTCACAATAAAAGTATATATAATACTAAGGTACACTAAATAACAGCATGATAGTAAAAAATAGTGAGTGTCAACTGACCTAACAATTTCTCATGTCCATTGGTCCAGACATCTAAATCATGGCTTGTCACATTAGTGTATACCCTTTTTGGTGTCTTCCCAGCTCACCAGGAATGTTCTTCACTGTCCTTGTACCTCCAGTTCTAAGCCTAGAAAGCCGTTTTGTAAAATAGCACATTGTTTGCTTGTCCACAGTTTGGACTAGGGGTGGGGACTTTTCCCAAACTGGGCCAAGCAGATTCCTTTCCCTGAGATTTTTTTTTTTTTAATTGTAACTGAGAAAACTATATGAGGCCCCTCTGGGTGACAGGAAAGTAAACTGCAGAAACAGCAGAGAAAACTGTGGGAAAATAGAGAGAGAGAACTCATGGGAAAAGAATAAAATGAAACAGATACAGAAAGGAAGAGAGAGGACAGATGAAAGAAGATGATAAAAACCTTTGAGTCCCTGTCCTAGCACCTTCTTAGCTCTTTGTTGCTTTCTGGCCCATGTAATCTGTCAGACATCCATGATTCCTCTTCGATGCCTCAGCCTCTCTGAGTTATTTGTGTTGCGTGCAATTTCTTGAATCCTCATGGATCCTGCATCCCTTCTGTGCAACTTTGTACACATCACTTAGACTACTGAACTTAAAGCTTCTCAATCTTTAAAATGGGGGCAGTAATGCCTGCATCACAGGGTTATTGTGAAGACATAAGAAATAAAGCATCAAGCCTAGCAGCGAACACTCAGTAATTGGCTGCTTATTTTAAAAAGAGATTATCCTACAATATACATTCTATAAAATATACATAGCTATTTATATTAACTATTTGTTAGTCTAAGGAAAGCACTGAAATCTCTTATTATTCAGCTTACTATTCTAATATTTGTTAATTATTCACTGAATGGGCGACTCCAAATTATTTGGTGAAATTTGAAAGAGGAATGGAATAAAGATATAGTATATGGATTCTCCACACAGGCAGGACCTGCCCTTAAATGCACCACTCCCAGAATTCAGGTGGAGTGGGCAGGACCAAGAGTCTCATAATCCTTGCAGGCCTGGTCAAAAACAAGTAAGTGGACAAAATAATTACCAAGTGTGCCGAATACTATGAAGGAAATCAACAGCGCTAAATGAAGAGTGACAGATGGATAACCTACTTTAGCCCAAGAAGCCTGAGAAAGCATCTTGGAGCCGATGCATCTAAACTAAGGATGAAAACAGAAGAGTTTGCAGACAGAAAATGTCTGCCTAGAGGCCATAAGGAAAGGTAATGATATATCAGTTAATATTAGTTAATTTTGTTAATATTAATGGTATTTTATTCTGTTTATGTGTGTGTGAAAAATTAGCCCTAATTTTTAGAATTAAGAAAATTAAAGCTAAAAAAACCTGAACACATGAACTTTGAACTTAATTTCAACCCTTTTCACCTATCTATAACAAGTTTCTAAACCCACCTTTGGAAAATATAGCTACCCTTCTAAAAATCTGGGTAAAGACAGAAATATACATAATTAAAATAATGACAAAATCATCTGGTTTTAACTTCATATACTATAACTCTTACTAGTAATAATATTTAATTGGTATATATTAAGACTATGCAAAGGACAGCAAGAGATCCTGGAAAACGATGAAGACCAAGGAGAGAAATAGACTGCTTGGGATGTCTTTTCAAGAGAGGATGTGCAGGCTGTGACAGGAAGGACAGGCACCATTCCACCGTGAAACCACTGCGTTCTCTGCCAAGTCCTATTCCCCTTTGTGCCTCCCCAGACAGCTGCTCTGCCTCATAAAGCAGTTTCTCAGCCAGGCTGAGTCCTTCAACACAGCTTTAAACACTGGGGCTCACACCCATCCTCACACGTGCCTCGGAGTCAGTCCTTCAGATTTATCTGTCAATGAGAGTTAAGGAAACAGACTCTGGAACTGGATTTCTTGGGTCCTTATGATCTGGGTGATGTGTGGCAAGTTACTTAACCTCTATGAAACTCAGTGCCTTTATATGTAAAATGGAGATAATAATTCTCATCTCACTGGATAACAGAAAAGATTCAGTAAAAGACTGTGTGTGAATGTGCTTGCAGAATGTTATCCGGCACACGTGAAGCTGAATAAATGAAAAATTTGTTACTTTATCATCTAGCTCTTTCGCTACACTTTACATGCAGCTCTCTCTTTCATCTTTTCTCCCTTTTTAGCTTTCAAGAGGGGAGGGAAATCCATTTTGCTGGAGGTGGGGTTGTGACTTAGTAGAAGAAAGGTGACTTCATTGTAGTGAAGTGGAGCTGGCATGGATAAAGGAGACAGGAGTCCTATTTAAAATACTATCTTTGTGATCATGGTATCTCTCCTGCCAGGGGCCTTTCCAATGCTTGGGACTATGCATGCAACCTAAATTTAAATATAATCTTGAAGACAGGGTAAGAAGCAACGCCAAACCAAATAAGGTTCAGGTCTGCCACCAACCCCAAAAGAATGGAACTTGCAACTGGAATTAAATTAAGTTGCGGACAATAGAGATTTTTCATTTGGAGGAGAAAATAAAATACTACCTTCAAAGTTGTAAGCTTTCAAAATAGGAATATAAAATCTGAGACAGTATGCCAGACCGCTGGCCAATGCAATTAATTTTATTGCCTTTGAAAGGCTATCAAAGAATATGTTACATGGTTGTCTTCTAGAACAGTGCTTCCTAAGCCTTTTTCCGGTCAACAGAAAAACAGCTAATGTTTATAAATGGACAAAGCAACGTGGCCTGGGAGCAACTGGTCTGGGGCCTTTTCTTGCTCTGTCTCTCCCAGCAGCCAAAAGGGCTAAGGACTTGCTGGTCAAAGTGTGGTTCCAGAAAGGGAGCAACAGGAGCACCTTGTGCTTGTTAGAAATGCAGAATCTCAGGCCTGACACGGGATCTACTGGCCCAGAATCTGCATTTTAACAAGATTCCCAGGTGATTTGTGTCCACAGTACAGGTAGAAGAGCACTGAATAAGGAGTACACGCTAACATACGCTTAGAAAAAGAAATCAATACTGAAATACTCCTTCTATGACTGCCTTTATTACCTATTCCAATTTGATAGTTTTAATATTTTCTACAAAGTTGATTTAGATGTATGTTAAATATGTGTTAAATGTATACATGTGATTTATTTTTATACCCATGTAAAACTTTTTATATAAATTGCTAAAAATCTTGATTTGAGATCAGAACATGTGATCACTATAACTTTCCTAAGCCCTTCTTACATATTTCATATTATTATTCCAAATCACCATTTAAACAAGAAAATCCTTAAGTCTTTTTCCCTCAGTATAAAGTAACCTTCTATTCTCAGTACAAAACAACCCAACTGAAAATGGTCAAAAAATCTGAACACTTTACCAAAGAAGTTTACACGGCGGGTATATAAGCACATAAAAAAATGTTCTACATCATTAGTCATTAGGAAAACTGATATCAAAATCATGAGAGACCCATACACACCTATTAGAATGTCTAAAATAAAAAAGACTGAACATATAGTAACCTAACCTAGAGAGCCTTGCAGTTACCCTAGCATAGACTAACTTATTTAGAATTCATAATTTGCTTAGATTAACCTGTAAACCCACCTAGATTACCCTAGATGTTATAAGGTTTGTGTAATCATATTCTGTAATTCGCTAAGAGTTTAATGGAAAGTTAATTAACACCTACACCATGCCTGACAGTTGCCATTACTGTCTTTTCAGGGAGATGCCAGGGTGATTTGCAGAACAAGGGGGCTGATGCTGCTCAAATCACCTGAGGCTGGCAAAGGATGGGAGGACTCTCTACTGACCTCTCCATAAACTATTCTCATTGTACGCTCATTACAATACTAAAATCTAAAATCTCCTCCCGGGGAAAAGATTTTCCGCTATTTTAAACTTGCGATGTATGGATAGGCACGTTTTCTAAATGCGCATGCGCAGGAATGTGCCCACCTATACTGTGATGATGAAGTTCAGCTCCATGTTTATGCACAATTTTCCTGAATAAAGATAAATCTGATCCTTTGTTTGGAGACGTGCCATTTTGACCCAGCCATTCACTCTCAGGTGTTTACCAAAGAGGAATGAAAGAATATGTCCACTCAAAAATCTATATATGAATATTTAAAGCAGCTTTAGTTGCAATAACCCCACATGAGAAATAACTCAAATGGTCACCAACAAGTAAAAGGATAAACGATTGTGATATAGCCAATGGAATGCCACTCAGCAATAAAAGAGTGGACTATTGATACATGTTAGAGCATGGATAAATATGAAAATAAGTAAGCTGGGTGAAAGAAGTCAAACAAAAAACAAATATTATATGATCCCAAGAAAGATGGTTTACTCTATGTGTGTGTGGATGTAAAACTTAACAAATTTTACATATTAAGAATGGGACTACATCAAACTAAAAAGTTTCTGCTCAGCAAAAGAAACCGTCAACAAGGTAAAGAGAGAACCATCCAAATGGGAAAATATATTTATAAGCAACACCTCTGATAATGGCCTAATATCCAAAATATACAAAGAACTCATACAATTCAATAACAACAAAAAGATACAAATGATCCAATCAAAAAATGGGCAGAGGACCTGAACGGACATTTCTCCCTAGAACACATACAAAAGGCCAACAAATATTTGAAAAGATGCTCGACATTGCTAGCTATTAGGGAAATGCAAATTAAAATCACAATGAGATACCATCTCATACCTGTTAGAATGGCGATAATCAACAGTACAAGTAATAACAAAAGTTGGAGAGGGTGCGGAGAAAAAGGAACCCTCATACACTGCTGGTGGGACTGCAAATTGGTACAGCCACTATGGAAAACAATATGGAGGTTCCTCAAAAAACTAAGAAT
>NW_011888931.1:3633294-3637779 GCF_000151845.1 Pteropus vampyrus | reverse complement strand
GCCAGGTGGCCCATCCCCAGCACTCTAGGGAATATCTGAAATGTGAGGAAAGTACTCAACACCAAAAAAGTACATTAAGAGTTTTAATCAATAGAAAATATTATAGTTTGATCAAACATTAAGTACGTAGACTGCAACTAGACACCAAGATCCTGGGTGATCTCAGTCTCTAATGTCCATTTACTTGACTCAAAAGCTTTAGTGTTATTTTCTTTTCCTGGGCCAGGCTTCAAAAAACTATGAGGCGTGTTTGCTCCGGAGTTCACCTGCCCTGTTCTCTGAATGCCACTCCACGTGCTGAGACGACCCACGTGCGCGGCAGCCCAGACAACCCTTTCAATTCCACGCCAGTGGAAACGCTCTCCCCTCACTCTCTCACTGCTGGACCCACTTCTGGATGATTTTGTGCAATTTCTTCAATTTCCTGCCTTGCAGAAAGTCATAGGCCATAACATAGCTTTTACTTGCCTGGTATAGACATTTACAAAAACAAATCCAATGTCACCATGGGGAAGGGAGCTTAATCCCTTTTATAGGCACTCATCATCTTTCTATTCGATGACTTTTTCTGTCTTAGGAAAGAGCTTTCCTTGCTCAGTTTTTCCTGCAAAGTTCTTCCCTTTCTTATGCTTCTTTCCTACATTACAGTTTTGTCATAATTAGCAAATAGGTTTGGTACATCTCCTAGACTGCTCGTATTTTCAGTTGAGATGCCAACAGCTCTGCATCCACGTTCACAGGGTTTTGAACTGATACAAGACCCTGAGCTGATATGTTTGAGGAGGAGGTCTGTGCACAATCGAAAAGGGAATAAGGATTGCATTACTCCTATCATGCTGTACTTCCTAGCGCAGAAGAAGAGATTCCTACCAGGAAAGGCTCAAACTCAAGGATCGTTTTTCAACGAAACTCCATCAGGAAATCCTTGCTGACTGCTTAGCAGCGTTTGCACACAAACCCCTTGGAAACTCATGCTACCTTGGGCTTCCAGAACTCTTGGTTAACCTATTAACGTCCCAAGTTTACTCTGACAGCTCTTCTTCCTAGTTTACATGCTCTGTGAGTGAAAATGGAGATCTTTCCCAGGCTTCTCTGAACTCTGCGCCAAAAACATCTTATCTACCCTTGCTCGTGGCTTAAAATCTCTCTGCTGATACTTCCTGATTTTTCCCCTCTCTCTTGTCTCTTGTGCTGTCCATTAAGAAAAGCACTAGGTGTTAGTGAGAACTTGAAATGTGGCCGGTCCAAACTGAGATGTGTGTAAAACATACATTTTGAAGACTTAATACATGCACACAAAAGTAAAATATTGGTATTTTTTATACTGATTATATATTGAAATCAATATTTTGGATATATTGGGTTAAATAAAATATATTAATAAACTGAATTTCACCTATTTCTTTTTCTTTTTTTACAATATGTACATAATAAAGCAATTGTATGAGGTTATTCCCAGTATTTAGCATTATTATTTTTTTCTTGCATTTTATTCTAAATTTTAAAAAGTTAGACATTTATAATCGGGAGATCACTTCACCTGTTTCTTTTTATCTTTTCTTAAATTCTGGCTACTAGAACATCGAATGTTACATATGTGGCTTATATTACATTCTTATTGGACAACATTGCTCTGACCTAAAATTCAAACTGACCATTTACATTAACACTTTAGAAACTGAACTCAATCTATTTCAGACCCTCAGTACTGCTCCCTCACTGTCATCATAGAATAAACATCAGTTGGCATGAGACAGATACATTGCATAACGTCAGCCACTGCTGCTGAGGAAATTGTACGATGAAGGAAGCTCATTCTAGAATAAATTACTTATGAACAGGGTGACAGGATGACTCTGGTAATTGTCAAAGAGACTGTCAACATTGTTCACGGGCAGCTGCAGCAGGAATGTTTGCAGGCCTGGGAAATAACACTATAAGCATTGACTAGAGAGGCTCTGTAGCAATTAGGAATAAAAACAACCAGGGATTTGCCAAAATAGTGGATAAAGTTTATATGCATTTGGTGTCAGAAATGTTAGCAGTTACACATTGTGACATATTCACTGCAGGTATTTTCACCATCCTAATGTGTCAAATATGTCCTTGCTTTATCTTGGCTAAGAAATCTTCCTCTTTATCTAGACTGAAACCAGAAGTCATTTTGGACTCGACCCTTTCCTTTATTCCCCCAATCCAAGCAACTACCAAACCCCATTTATTCTACCTACACCCAGTATATCACATCCACATTTTTTTCCTCATTAAAGAAAAAACAGAGAAGAGACACACAGGTCTTTATGCTTTTCCCATGGCCCCAGGAGGGAGAGCCCATGGTAAGGCCTGCCTCCATAGAGTAACATTAAAAGAAAATAAAGTAAGTCCTGTGCTTTACTGTTATCGTCCAGTAGAAATAGCAGGTGTTAGGAATGCAAATTGACAAGACAGAGAGGCCCTCAAGATGACCTCAGGAGAGGGTATGGAGTGCAACAAACCTTTTCTTTTCTTTCTTTCTTTTTTTAGCATTTTATTTTATTATTAGTTTCAAGTATATAGCACATTGGTTAGACATTTATGTAGTTTATGAAATGATCCCCCTAATTAGTCCATCACTCCTCTGGCTGTACACCTAGCCATTTACATTACTGCCGACTGCATTCCCTATGCCGTGCTCCCCACCCCCGCGACCATCTCTCAGCTACTAATTTGTACTTCTTTAACCCTTCACCCCATTCTCCCAGCCCCTCCAATCCCCGCTCCCCTCTGGTCATCACCAGATTTCCTTCTTTGCTTTTCCCCTGTCTCCTCACCCTAATCATTCCTATTGCCTTCTTTTTCTAATACATAGAAGCTGTGTCCATGGGTGAACACAGTTTTAACACTTCTCACAGCAAAATGCAATTCGTAAACGATTTTGGATTATCTATGGACTTGCATTAGAAGAAATAATTGAGAGTTGCACGTACACCTGGCATATGTCAATTGAACAGTAAAATGCAAACCTTGTTAAATTTAAAAAATTTTCTGAGTAATTTAGAAATTCTCAAAGTCACTGGCAATTGTCTAAGCATATGTTTTATGTCAGATACTTTACCAGACTAATTAAATTTTATGGCTTCATTTTTTTAAAGACTTTATACTTATGGCATGTTAGGCTGTGCAAGTCCTGTTCAATAATAGAATGTATACAGTAATTTTAAATTAGAAATGTCTTCTTTTTTGAAGTGTAAACAGAATCATATAGAAGTGACAGTATTTTTATTATTCTTTAGCAACTTGGAGTTAACATTCCAATATACATTTTTATAATTTACTTTGAAAAATTAGTGCTTAGTTTAAAAGGTGATTTTTATGCCAGGTTTTTGCTTGAAGAAACTAATTTGGCCAAACTTATGTGCTGTAAGAACAGATTTATAACGGAAAGGTTGACACATTTAAAAGTAAATTGGGTTTAATTTCAGAAAAATTAACATCATATTCAACTATAATAGATTTGAAAGATAAATTAAAATAATCACCTCAGAAAATTACCAATTGGAACTTTAAGAGTCTTATTCCCCCCGAGATATTGTGTATTCGGCACATGTAAATTTGACTAGATATGATTAACTGGAGACTTTAATTAACTTTTGTTTAAAAGATCAAGCCCACTTTGGGCATGCATTTTAAAATGTAAATGTACCTGGTTGTCATAGTCTCTGAATTGAGGTAATAAACAGTAAAATTATACTGTACAAGGAAACAATCTATAGAAAAGAACAAATACTTTAAATCAATTTTCCCAATACATGTAAACTGGCTATGTACTCTTAAGTATTTTTATATTTATTGTTATCAAAATATTCCACTCAGAAGCTCTAGGTCGTTTCCAACATATAGATACATTATAGTCTATGAGCAGAAACACTTCTACCTATATATTAGTTAAAGGCAAAGAAAATTAGATGCACAGATTTTTTTTTTTTTAAATGCGTCTTTGAATTGTTTCTTTCCTATTATGGTTAAGACTGTCAAACTGCAGACTAGTTGCTGTTTCATTCAGGTACTTTGCCATTTAGTTGGTACAATATTTCATTATTTAAGTCAGCAGTCCTCAACGTTTTTGGTACCAGGGACCAGTGGTCCTATGAGAATCTAATGCCTGATGATCTGAGGTGGAGCTGAGGCAGTGATGCTAGTGTTGGGGAGCGGCTGCAAATACAGACAAAGCTCTGTTCACTTGCCCACTGCTGACCTCCTGTTGTGCAGCCTGGTTCCTAACAGGCCACAGACTGGTACCGGTCTGTGGCCCAGGGATTGGAGACCCCTGATTTAAGTATTAAGTAAATAATATATTAAATAGAATTATGAATAACACTGATTGTTCATACACTGTACCTTTTGTTTAATCAATTCAAATAATGTAATGACCAATTTCACTGAGTACATTTTCTATTCTTTGATTTAGAAAAATTCTATCTCCACATGGCTCTTCTGCAGCATAAT
>NW_011888931.1:3630940-3633244 GCF_000151845.1 Pteropus vampyrus | reverse complement strand
AATTCAAATAATGTAATGACCAATTTCACTGAGTACATTTTCTATTCTTTGATTTAGAAAAATTCTATCTCCACATGGCTCTTCTGCAGCATAATCCTTGATAACACATGGCTCAGCTGCAGCTGTGACCCAACAATGAGGAAGTTTTATGTGTTCAAATATCCTCTTCAGTAAAATCTTAACATTACAGTTTCTTTCTAGCCTATATTTGCCTAACTTGTATGAAACCACAAAGTCAACCAACTGTACCTTGACTGCACTGTTCTCATGCATGGTGATGCAGTTATTGGCATCTTCCGAGAGCTGGTACAAGGCTTGAGCTGTTGCTCGATGCACATTGGTGTCGTTTGATTTCAGGTAACGCACTAATGGAGCCACCGCTTTGTGCTCGCCAAAGGCCACTCTATTCCTGCCCCACATACAGCAACGTGAAATGGCTTCTGCTAGATGACGCCTCAGTTTATCGTTATTCTGCACGAAGGAAACAAATGGTGGTATGTGCACTGTAATGATCCTGTGAGATCATGTTTATGCTCTAGATGTTTATTATCCACTAAGATGCCAATGAGCCCAGTTACTCAGGTGCTGTCTTGAAGGGAACTAGGATTTTGGTGGGTCGCCAATGGACCAAGTTTCAATTCTGAGTTTTCTTTTTATGAACTGGACATTGTTAGTGCACAAACAGGTGATCAGGAGTCTGGCATTTTAGATATCTGCCTGGAATCATCATCATTAACATCACCACCACCACCACCACCATTATCATCATCATCATCATCATTTGTTATCATTATCATCATTTGGCATCATCATTATCATCATTTGGCATCATCATCATCATCATCATCACCACCACCACCACCGCCACCATTAACATCATCATCATTGATCTTGAACATCATTATTTGTTCAAGGCTCAGTTTCCTTTTGAGTAAATCTACTCACAATACAGAATTACAGATCAGCAAGTAGTTTAGTAATAAAAATAATTCGGGACATTCTTAATGGAGCATTTCACTTAGCTGGGATAAGCAGATTAATTCTACTTCATCACCCTAGGAATACTTCTACGTCAGTAATACACCTTGGCTCCCTAAAGGGAGAAGACAGTGCAGCAAACAATGATGTTTTGAATCTGTCATTTTCCTTTCTGTATTCTTTATGCAGACTATATCCTTCTTTTTGGATGTAATTATATCATATAGGTATAATGTAACTAAATAAAGTACAGTTTTTTGTTCATTAATTGTACTGTTCTCTTAAATAAGGCAATAACTTGGTGTCCTTAAATGAATCTGGCAGATATTCTTAGGTTCTCAGTGTAAGACTAGCTCTAAAAAGTCTTCTAGACCAAGCATCCTTCCAATGATTGAATTTCTGCTCTGTGACTTTTCTGCCAAGTGGTAGTCCAGCCTATGCTCAAATACCTCTGATCATGGTGAAGTCATTATGTCTAAAGGCTACTTATTCTATCTGGCACAGCTCTGGATAAACAATACAGTGACTGCCAAAATCTTCGAGTCCAAGAATGCCATAGACCCAAGCTTGCTAAGCTGGGGGAGGCACATTTAACTCCTAAAGTTGGCATAACAATTACCTTAAGAGTAATAGTAATGATGATGTGATGACGATGATAGTTAACACTTCTACAATAACCTATTTGTCACTGTTTTACTTGCTAGTGACAAATGAAAAACAGCCCCTATTTTACAAGGATCTTGCATATTAACATTGTACACTTTAAAATACACTTTCACACTTATTAGTCTCAGAGAAATTAAATGAATTAACCAAAATTTCAAACCTCATAGGTGATGGATATTAAACTTGAATCCAGGTTTCTGGACTTGAAGCTCATTGTTTTTGCCACTACACTGTGATATCTTATGACAACATGCATTTAAAATAAAAAGATGTGTTACTTACTGTATTTGCTAGTTTAGACAATAAAGGGACAACTCCATGATCTGTAATAACAGCTAAATTTTCTTGATCTTTTGCTATATTGGTAATAGCAGCACATACACTTGCCAAAACTTCTTTATTATCTGATTTCAGCAAATTGACAACAAGTTCCAAACCACCAACAAAGGAACGAACCATTTCTCCAGCATCCTAGATAACAATAAAAATAAAGATGACATCAATAATAAACCGGTATCTAGCATTTCTTTAAAAGAAAAAAAGTAATGATAAGGCTGAGAGGTATACCTGTGGCATGAAAAACAAATTCGGTTTGACTTATTTCCATATTATATATATTATCGATGTGTGTATGTATAAAGTATGTATGTGTATATACAT
>NW_011888931.1:3611754-3630890 GCF_000151845.1 Pteropus vampyrus | reverse complement strand
CCACCATTAACATCATCATCATTGATCTTGAACATCATTATTTGTTCAAGGCTCAGTTTCCTTTTGAGTAAATCTACTCACAATACAGAATTACAGATCAGCAAGTAGTTTAGTAATAAAAATAATTCGGGACATTCTTAATGGAGCATTTCACTTAGCTGGGATAAGCAGATTAATTCTACTTCATCACCCTAGGAATACTTCTACGTCAGTAATACACCTTGGCTCCCTAAAGGGAGAAGACAGTGCAGCAAACAATGATGTTTTGAATCTGTCATTTTCCTTTCTGTATTCTTTATGCAGACTATATCCTTCTTTTTGGATGTAATTATATCATATAGGTATAATGTAACTAAATAAAGTACAGTTTTTTGTTCATTAATTGTACTGTTCTCTTAAATAAGGCAATAACTTGGTGTCCTTAAATGAATCTGGCAGATATTCTTAGGTTCTCAGTGTAAGACTAGCTCTAAAAAGTCTTCTAGACCAAGCATCCTTCCAATGATTGAATTTCTGCTCTGTGACTTTTCTGCCAAGTGGTAGTCCAGCCTATGCTCAAATACCTCTGATCATGGTGAAGTCATTATGTCTAAAGGCTACTTATTCTATCTGGCACAGCTCTGGATAAACAATACAGTGACTGCCAAAATCTTCGAGTCCAAGAATGCCATAGACCCAAGCTTGCTAAGCTGGGGGAGGCACATTTAACTCCTAAAGTTGGCATAACAATTACCTTAAGAGTAATAGTAATGATGATGTGATGACGATGATAGTTAACACTTCTACAATAACCTATTTGTCACTGTTTTACTTGCTAGTGACAAATGAAAAACAGCCCCTATTTTACAAGGATCTTGCATATTAACATTGTACACTTTAAAATACACTTTCACACTTATTAGTCTCAGAGAAATTAAATGAATTAACCAAAATTTCAAACCTCATAGGTGATGGATATTAAACTTGAATCCAGGTTTCTGGACTTGAAGCTCATTGTTTTTGCCACTACACTGTGATATCTTATGACAACATGCATTTAAAATAAAAAGATGTGTTACTTACTGTATTTGCTAGTTTAGACAATAAAGGGACAACTCCATGATCTGTAATAACAGCTAAATTTTCTTGATCTTTTGCTATATTGGTAATAGCAGCACATACACTTGCCAAAACTTCTTTATTATCTGATTTCAGCAAATTGACAACAAGTTCCAAACCACCAACAAAGGAACGAACCATTTCTCCAGCATCCTAGATAACAATAAAAATAAAGATGACATCAATAATAAACCGGTATCTAGCATTTCTTTAAAAGAAAAAAAGTAATGATAAGGCTGAGAGGTATACCTGTGGCATGAAAAACAAATTCGGTTTGACTTATTTCCATATTATATATATTATCGATGTGTGTATGTATAAAGTATGTATGTGTATATACATACATGCATGCACACAATTCAGTTTTAACAAATATTGACTGAACAACTATGATATGAGTCACTGTGCTAAGTATTGGAGATATAGAAGTTAACAAAATACAGTTGAATCTTTTTATTTCCAGTAGTTATGTTCTATAAAATCATCACAGAAAGGGAATTAGTAAATACTGAACCATTGCCTAAGGGAAATACAAGGTAAAGTTCCTGCAAGAGTCTGGTAACATTTTTTGTCCACTAATCAATATATAACCTTGTGTTATATGTGTTTTTGTTTAAAAATCTTATTTCGTATATTATTACTTCATTAATGTTGAACTCATGGATAACATACTATAACTTACGCCTGAATGAAGCTTACCTAATACACACTTTTTCTCTGTAAGGCACATCACAGTCTTCTAGCACTTAGGGACACTAGACAGCACTTCTGCACTATGCTTGGGGGACATTTTAAACAGTAAAATCTTCAACAAAAAAACCCATGAAAATGTGGAAGATGTGGCACTAAGTAGACTGTAAAATGGATGCTTATTTACAGTATGAGAGCTGAAACAAGAAGGCAGAGCATCATCTTTCTGACCTCAGCTGAAAACTTGCACATTGAGCAACTTAAATTTTTCACCATTCTGTTCATATTCAAGAATGACCAAGAAAGTGCTGTGAGTATTGATTTCAGAGTTACAAAAAAATTTAGTAAGTAGGCAAATTCCCAAACAGAATCTGTGAATAATATGGATGGACTGTGTATACTCTGCTGCCATCATGTTGCTTACAATCTGTGGCGAACATGAGTGTTAAGAAATTATGAGTATAATAAATAGCCCTAAGGGGGAAGAGGTAAAGATACCACAATACATACAACAAAGGAATCTCAGCTGGTGTGGATTCAAGGACTGCCTCCCAAGAGGATGTCTGAAAACTAAGGCCTGAGGCATAATCCAGTGTGAGAGAGAGTCTGTGTGAAAGAGTCATCATATAACATAGATCTGAAAGTGAGAGAAGTGACTTTTTTCTAGGTCATAATGGTTAGAGCATAAAATAGGAAAGGGAGAAATGGGCTAAAATGACACGTAAGAGGTAAGATCTTGAAGGGTCTCATAAGCCTTGGTACAGAGTTGAGAGTTCCTTTGAAGGGCATTTGAAAGCCACATAAGAGGTTTAAGTGTTGGGGGTGTAAGGTGGAGAGGGGATTTTTATCAATTTTCTGTCTTGGGAGATCTCTCAGAATTGCAGGGTTGAAGTTGGGGCAAGGAATGATGTTGGAAACTCAGAGTTTATTTCGCTAGTTCAGATAAGAGGTGGGCATAGTTTGGATGAGGGTGATGGTTTAGACCTGGAGAGAACAGTGTGGGTTCATGAGGATTGATCAGAGAAGATTAAGACAAATGATTTAGTGATGATTCCTTTGTTTCTGGCTTGACCTAGTGGTGCTAAAGGCAGGGGTTTCTTTTGTTTTCTTGAGGAAGAAGGGTGGTATTTGGTGTGAGAACACCTAATTGAATGAAGTGTCCACAAGACATTTAACTGGAGACACCAGGAGTCAGGGGGAAATATGGGTTTGGAGCTCAGGAAAGGAAACAAAGGCTGAATATGGAGATGTGGAAGTCATTTGCATAAAGATTGTAACTGAAGTGATGAGTGTGAAAGCGTGGGGAGTGAGATAAAAGTGGACTACCTGTCCCAGTGTCAGAAATGTGGGCTGAGGAAAAGAATTTGTCACAAGAACCTGAGAACAGATGTTTGAACAGAAATCCCCGCCTCCCCTGATGCATAGCACTGGTGCGTGATGTCCACCGATTGTTAGTTGGCTTCGTGGCTTTCTCAAACTACAGAAATTAATATCTTTTGAGTGCCAAATATATATTAGGTACTTTGCATAAACTTTCTTAAACCTCAAGATAACCATGCCGAGTAGAAGTTATTTCCATTTTAGATTGCAAAAATTGAGGTTCAAAGAAGTTGAACTGCATAATCTAGGTTGTATCCCTCATGAAGGCAAGGGACATGTTTTAGTGCATTCAGTGATCTTTACACATCATAAATCTGGTCTGATCATTTCATCCCCATACCCCACAAATCCTTCCATAACTTCCTCTTGTCTGCCTCATGGTAAAATCCAAACCCACACGTGGCTTCCTAGCCCTTCATAGTGTGTCCCTAGCTTCCTTGTCTCACCTTTCCTGCCTTGACCCCATTCTCCAAGCTCTCTCACATACCCCAAGCTGGTGGCTCACCACAGGAGCTAATAATCAGAATCCTGACATTCTCTGAGAACGCGTTTCATTAAGCGTGGGGTGGGGCCTATGACAAACACCTATATTTCTAAAAACTCTCATGGTGAGTTTGAACTTCAGCTGGTATTGGGAACACGGCTTATGCATTAGTCCTTCAAGTCTCATGTCCTCATATGTGCTACTTGCACATGTGTCCATGCCCTTTTTGTCTACTTTTCTATTAGTTTGGGAATTCTTACACATCCTCAGCTACTAACGAAGGTACCATTTTCTTTAATAAGCCTTTCCTGAACCTCAAGTCTGGGTTAAACTGCTCTTTCTATAATTCCCAGTTCTTCTATAATATAATAACACTTATCACTCTATGAAGTTAGTGGCTTATTTGTTTGACTTTAATGTTAAACTCTTATGTTCCAAGAGGGCAGAAACTCTGTCCTATTCACTGTTGTATGCCCAGTGCCTATGCCACTTTCTAGCAGTAAGTACATGCTCAATTAACATTCGTTGAATTTGATTATATGCAAACTCACATCTACAAAAGGAATTTTCACTGACAGCATAACAAACTAAACTAAGCTTCCAGTAAATGTCGAAGAAAGGACCCAATCAGATTCTTCCCAAGGGTAAGGACAAAACTTTTTTCTCCATACCTTGTCTCTCCCAATTGCTGCGAGAAATGATGTCAGCAACATTGGATATTTGAATGCAATTTCTGATAGGACACATAAATTCTGATGTATTAATAAAATTATTTTGAACATATTTACTTGCCTTTTTTTTCTAAAATTCTACAATAAAGTTTTTATGTAATACAAAAGAAGTTATTTTACTTTCAACTGTCTTCTATACTGGCATCTTATTATACTTCTATGCATTCGATACAATCAAATCAAAAGATTATAAATATAAATTTATTAACCTTCAGTCAAATATCCAATATAACTTAATCCAAATTATTCTTTAAGATATTTAGTAGCAGTAGTTGTAGAAGCAGTATTCCCATGTTGTAGATGAGGAAAACCTCAGGCAAGTGAATTAATATGTGAAAAGAAAAATGATAAGTGGCAAAAGGTGAATTTGACTCCAGATCTGCCTGATCCCAAAGCCCCTCTACAATGTTGTGGTTATGTAAATCCTAAACATTACTTACTTGGTCCAAATGAGACTGTGAACATGTAAATTGAAAAGCAAAATAATGGCTCTTAGAATTTAAGGAAAGTTCAAAAGTATAGCCCAAAAGCTAGCAACTTTTCTAAGTGATGTTATATGCGTCAATAATCTAACATATTTTTCAATTACAAATTTATAGAACAATTTTTTTCTCAAGGGACAATGGAGGAATTCTAGAAAGATGATGGTGACATAGTTTTTAATCTCCCTATAAAAATGGGGCAACTGGTATAACAAAACAAATAAAAGGACAACATATACAACAACACTAAGTGACAAGGTATCTATACCAACCCCAGAATACACACAGGTCGGGACAAACTCCCAACCACTACAAAATCTGCATGTTCTAAGAAAGAGCTGGAATCTGAGTAGGGAAGGCTCAGAGAATGCCCTGAGAGCCAGGGAACAGAGTTGCCGTCAGGTCTCACTAAAAAGCCCACAACAGCATCAGAAGCTGGGAATGGACTTTTCAGGCTGCGATTGATGGGTAAGTCTAAAAAAAATGCCACCAGGTCTGATAGTACTGAAGCGTTCTGTAGGTCTGAGACCTGTGAATTCTTAAAACTATAAACTAGAAGCCCTCTCCTCGGACAAAGCCCCTCATTGAGGAGAAATTACTGGAGGTGGCATCCAACTTGAGCAAGGACAGTGGGATGAAGGGATGAGAAAGTCCAGATAAAAAGAGAGGAGGAAGCCCGAACCTACTCTCTATCACTGTGAAAATTACAGACATGAGATCTTGAGAACCATAAAATTAGAAATGCTACCCTGGCTCATCTCTCTCTCTAAAAGACCATGGAAACACATTTCACTTAAAAATGAGCAATATAGAAAGACTACAGTCAATTTCCATATGGAGTTATTATAAGAAAAAAATGAGCTCAAATAATTATAGAAGCAGTGAAAGGAAAATATGAATTAGGATTATTAAAGTGCACAAATTAGGTGATTAGTAAAATAAAACAATTTCCACAATGAATTAGAAATACAAAAATTCATTTTGGAAATGAAGAGTAAACTAGAAGGAACACAAGAATAAATAAACAACACAGGCAATATTTTTAAATAAACAGAAGATGTGAAAACTCGAAAATGATGGAAAAAGAGCAAACGAAAAATTCAAGAGAACAAGTAGGCAGAGAAGATCTAACATATGTATAGTAACAGTCCCCAAGAAGGAAACAAAGCACTAAAATAGAGCAAATTTTTAGAACTATAAATCAAGAAAACCGTTTCCTAAAATAAGTAAAACCTGAAAATATATGGAAAAGTCATCTTATATACCAGGAAAAGTTGGCCCAGGATGGGCTAACATAAAGACATATTCTAGTACAACTGCTAGACTTTAATAAAAAAGAAAAAAATTCTTTGGTCATTTAGGCAAAAAGACCAAGTCACTTCTAAGAAAAAGAATATGTTATCATCCTTAGACTTTTCAATAGCAATGTTTCATGTACAGGGGAAGGTAATAACCTATATAAGCTACTCAAGAGATAATGTGAATCAAGGTTCTAACATCCAGCCAAAATGGCTTTCAAGTATAACACTGTACAGGGAAGACCTCAGGGAATGCTATCAACACAGGCCCTTCCTGAGCAATCTATTTGAGGATGAGTGTCAGACCTCCAAAAAGACTAGAAGACATTGACAAAATAACTGAGGATTTCTTAAAATCCTCTGGTGGCTTTATTTCCTTCAAAATGAGGTCTAAATTGCTAGCATGACACTGAAGTATTTTCCCCTATCTGGCCCAACCTCACCCTCTTCTCTTATTCCCTGGTATACTCTTTGGCATAATCCATACTCCAGCATCTAGGATTACTGTTGTTCCCTCATGATTTTTACATCTTTAACTCTGTTGTTTTCTTTATCTTCTAAACTCCTTCTCAGCCCTAAAAACTCTGACTCATCTTTTAATACATCTTTTTATTTTAAGGTTACAGAGATTGTTTTATTAATTTTTTTTAGTGAACAGTAAAATTCGCTTTTTTTGCATTACAGTTCTATGAGTTTTGTCCAATGCTTATAATCATGTAACCACAACCACAATCAAGATATAGAACGGTTCCATCGCCCCCAAACTCCCTCATGCTATCTTGCTATAGTCAGTACTTCTTCCCACTCCCAGTCTCTGGAAACTCTTTATGTGTTTCCTGCCCCTATATTTTTACCTTTTCCAGAATATCTTATAGATGGAATGATACAGTATGAAGCCTTTTGAATCTGGCTTCTTACACTTAGATAACACATTCGAAACTAATCCATGATGTTGCATGTATCTGTATTCGATCCACTTTTATAGCTAAATCATATTCCATTTTGTAAATGCACCACTGTTTGTTTATCTGTTCAGCAGATGAAGGGTATTTGGGTTGTTTCTAGATTTTTGGAATTATGAATAAATCCTCTATAAATATTCATGAACTGGTTTTTTTGGTGAGCATAAATTTTGTTTTTGAGTAGGCAGGAGTGGTTTAATATCTAGTTCATAACATCTGCTTATTATCTTTTCAATATTTGTAGGGTCTATAGTGATGGTCTATTTCCACCCCTGATATTGGTAACTTGAATCTTTTTTTTTCTCTTGATCATACTGACCAGAGGTTTATTAACTTTACTGATTTCCTTTTCAAGAATCGGCCTTTTTTTTTTTTCTAGTGGTTTTTAAAAATAAAAACTTAGATACTCTTTTTAAATTTACGTTTTTAATGCTATGGGTTTTCCTCTAAAACGTGTTGTGGATGCATCCAACAATGTTTGATATGTTGTGTTTTCATTTTCATTCAATTCGAAAGATTTTCTAATTTTCCTTGTGACTTTTTTTGGTCCATGGTTATCTAGATGTTTTTAAATTTTAAAATATTTGGGGACTTTCCAACTATGTTTCTGTTATTGACCTCTAGTTTCATTCTATTATGGTCAAAGAACTTTTAATTTTTATGATTTCTTAAGGTTTGTCTTATGGCTCAGAATATGGTCCAGCTTGATGAATGTTCTGAATGTATTCTAAAATAATGTGTATTCTGCTGTCATTGTGTGGAATGTTCTATATACATGTTGTGTTCAGTTGTTTGACACAGGTGTTCAGGTTTTCTATATCCTTACTTATTTTCCATTGTTTTGTATTGATGACAGAGAAGTGGTAAAATTTTCGACCATTATTGTGGATTTTCTATTTCTCCTTTCAGGTCTACCAATTTTTGCTTCATGAATTTTGAAGTTCTGTTTTTAAGTGACCATAGAGATTTTATATTAAAATAGGATAAAATAAATCCTACAGACAAGTAAAAACAACATAATTCTCTATTTATTCCTCTTTCAAAAGATATATTGAAAGAAGAATTGTTTTCATGCATAGAGCATATAGGCACAGTTTCCTTTGTTCTGTTCTTTAGAAAAACTTAGTGGTTCTCAAACTATAAGTTTAAAAATTCTACAAGACTGTAGACTGTTGTATTGCATGTTTACTGCATGGATGATTTAAGGACTCTACAAGGATAAATTTAACTCGATTTTTTTCTTATGTACTTACTCTGGAGCCCAACCCCCTATAAAAAGGCACCTTTACATTATTTTCTTTCTCCTTTATTCTACTTGGGACTATCAAAATTAAAGGTTATTTGCCAAACTTCTATCAACTACTTTTTTCCCAGTAAATGAATCTGAGCTTTTGCTCTCTTCCATCATGTCTCTCTCGATCATGGCACCAAAATTCTATTATATTTGATATAGCTATGAGCTGCCTTCTAAGAATATCTTAACCATCTATTTATCCATTGCTAACTGATGAAGTCTAGTACCCATGTGGCTTCATAGTTATTACAATATTGTTGACTATAGTCTTTATGTCATACTTTATATACATCCCCGTGACTATTTTTGTAACTGGCAATCTGTATTTCTTAGTCCCTTTCCCATTTTTCACCCATGCTCCCAACCCCCATCCCATCTGGTGACCATCAATTCATTCTCTGTAATACATTTTTTAATAGCAGCTTAGATAACATCTCCTCCATGAAATTTCCCTCCACTTCCCTTCTCAGTATTAGTCACTCCCTTCCCTCCATATTCTTGTAGATGTTTTCCTCCAAAATCCATTTCCTCTTCCTCCTGTGTCTGCCAAATCTCGATTTTGTTTGAGTGTCCATCTCTCACATACAAGCATCAGGAGAAATTGCTTCTAGACCCCAGAGGTGATTCTTGACTGGCCTAAGCCTATTCTGGAGTCTCATTCCCTTTGTCAATTATTTGTTAAGGGGTGGGGTAGATATGGCCCAATTGTGGCCAATGAATTCTGAGACAATATCTACCAGAATCTTCTGGAAAAGTCTTCCTATTTATAATAAGGAATAATCATAGGTCACACTGAGACTGGCAGAACAGAAAGGGGAAAGAAAACAGCCTGGGTCCTTGGTGACATTGTCGAGCTGCTCAATCAATTTACCCTAATATCTGATTTGGCCATTTAATACCAAATACAAATAGCCATTTTTCATTATATTATAGTTATTTTCTTACGGATCCTTTCCCAATTAATCTGTGAGCTCTTCAAGAAGAGACCCCTGGTCTTGTTCTTTGATTCTCCCTTAAAATATAGTCTGCTATCTTTCACTCAGTAGATTTTCAATAAATGTTTGTTGAATTATGAAAAAATAAAAGGAATAAGGGGACTATAACTTTAAGATAATTAACCACAGTCACAAACACTAGAAGGAAAAGAGCATGAGCTCTGTAGGATGGAATATAAATTGATAAGATTGATTCAAACTCACAGCCTAGTGACTTCCTGATTCTTTCGCTGCTTTATCAGGAGGCACAGTAAGCCGCAGAACTGGGGCTATACTTGGAAAAACAACAAAAATGATCACATCTGCCTGTGATCCAAGAACTTCCTAAGGTACATGGTATGAGATATAGGGAGCCAAAGTCTCAGTGAGATCATGGGCATGTCTCACCAAGGCCTTGTAATGTTTACAATCTGTGGGACAGTGAAATGTTAAGAGTCAAGCCTACAGACCCCTCCAAAGTTTATCTGTTTTGAAGGTGAATTTCTTTCTTTTTTTTCTTTTTGCATTTAAATATTTTAAACATATGGCAACGTGCCTCACATAGTTTCTATGGAAAGGGAGACAGTGTATTTGAGGATGGAAAAAGTCATTACACTGCCAAAACTGTCTTTCACTAATGCTAAGCGACGGGGCAAATTTACCACATTTTCCACCTTCTCACATATCTTAAAAATTAGTCTTTGCCAATTTCACCGCTGCTACAGTATTGGTTATACATAATTCAAATTTTCATCTGTAATAGAAAAACTCTTACTACTACTACTACTACTACTACTACTACTACTACTATTACTACTATTACTAGTATTACAACAACAACCTAATGTGCATATACATATTTCATCTGATCCTCATAGCTCTGCCTTATGGAGGTATGATATCCCCATTCCTTAGACGAGAAGGCTTACGGTTCATGAACAGTTAATGACAAAACTATAAATCAACTTTAAATTTCCTGATTTCTCATTTAATGTATCTGTTCACTATACACCATGTGCTTAGACTTGGAAGTACGAATCATTATATTTATCAGATTAAACCTAGTTTATAAATAGTGAGAAGAATCTTCACAATTTATAGGGTTAACAATTCCCAAAGAGATGAAGCTATTTTGCCAATGATGTCTCCTAAGACAAACAATAACAGTAATTGAAAAAGAGAATATAAAACACCTTTATACTGCTATTAAAGTAAAGCTTGAATGGTTGAATAAGTAGGAAAAGGTGTCAGGTTCAAATTAAACAAAATTAGGTCAAATATACAAATAAGATGAAGAATATGAAGAAGCAAAATACATTTGGTAAATTCAACTAATAGAAAAACACTAAGACATTATTTAGAGATTAATGAATAAAACAGAAAATAGATATTTTGGCATTGAGCAATTAAACTTATGGGTATGAAATTCTTTCTCTTGCCTCCAGTGAAAAGAACTGGCAGTTTTCTGATGAGGTGAGATAAACATAATACAACTTTAAAGCACATACAAGCAAGCAAAATATGACTTAAGACAAAGATTTTTATCCAAAAAGGCTATAGAAATCCTGCTTTGTGCCATGTAGAGACTATACAATGCACAATACAGTGTTTGAAAAAGATTTTAAAATAGCACATTGCACATAAAAAATTTCAAAAATGCTACATTCACATTAGAATAGCATGTCAGGAAAACCAAAACTGAACAGGCAAATCTTGTCCCAAAAGTGTATTCAATAAATTAAAGGTTTTTAAATTTCTAAATACAACCTATATACACTCAAGGAAAACAGACTGTGTGGCTCTATCACAATAAGATCTTTGTTCTGATCCTAGTAGTTAACAAGTCCTGTAGCTTTCAATAATACACACTCACACACACACACACACAGCTGATTTAGAATTACCTTACACTTTCAAATGCAGTTCTTCAAAAATCAAAATTAGAACATCAATTATTACCCTTTTGCTTCTGAAGGAAAAATAAATTAATTTCAGATAAAATAAATGATACAACCCTCATAGTCTAACATAGAAGAAAATGCATTATACTTTTAGGGTAGCTTTATCCAATTAAATCACAAGAAAACTAAGGAAAATAAATTTAATAGTTCTGATTTTTTTCTACTTCCCTAGCCTAATTAGAGATAATTTTTTTAAATATCACAGACAACTGTAATTTTTACATTTTACTATGTCCTGTGTTGATTCTGCTTTAGATGCAATATTCTGTTAATAAGGAGGTCTAAATTGTGAGGTACTATTGTGTATCCAGAGGCTTATATAGTTAATTACATGATTCTTAACCAATGATGCATTTGAAAGAAGTTTATAACACATACAAGGTGCTAAACAAATTTGTCATATTATCATAATAGTTATTACTTATAAAACTATGTGTATATACATGCATTTATATATATTTAAAAGTTTAAACATATATATTAAAATTTTTTTCTCACTTGTACTCAATAACTCACAGATTAAAATAAGTAAAGCAATTTCCTCTTAAGATTCAATCAGATGCATCTGAACAGTGACTTGTGTGAAAACCATAATCTTGACAGAAAAAAAAAACTATCTGAAATAACATATTTGAAAACAAAACAAAACAAAACAAAAAACTATGGAGTCTCTAATTATGAAGAGATTATTTTACAGAAGCTTATTTGTTGGGTCTGTTACATGACATTTAAGTGTATAAATATGTGGTTAGCTTTCCAGTTCAGCAGCTAAGAGTCTATTGAACTCATAATGAACCTGAAATATAACATTATACTAACTGTAACTAACCCTTGTCTTCATGAATATTCTCATATTTGAAGCCAGGTATCCAGTTTACCCTGTCTTATGCAATATGTACTTTTGACTAATTTTTGTATTAAATGGTTTTCATAGGTCTCCTTTCATATTTATCAAAGTTTCTCTTAAAACATACCCAGAGATTAACACAGAATTCCAGCTGTGTTCTGACTAGGGCAGAGTGGAGTGGAATTCTTCTGTGATCTAGAAGCAGTACTGTGGCCAACTATAGGTATTATTTCAGTGGTCACATTACCCTATTTGTTCATATTAAACTTTGAATCGGCTCAAATCTCAATAACCCAATAACCAATATTGTACAGTCAGGATTCCCACATCCTGCACTTACGGGAATTCTAGGAAAATTGGGTTGAACAATTTTTGCAGAAAAGACATAAACTTTTAGATGTGAAATTCCACCTTGTGAATTTTCACACAATACTTTGAGAAACCAAGTTAGCTATCTGGATATTTTAAAGTGAAAATGTATCCAAGCATTCTGATGTTAAAATAAATTCCTTGGGTAGGTAGAAAATATAGTTTTTAAGATACTAGTTCTCAAATTTTGTTGCACATTAGAAGTACCCAGGGGAATTTTTAACATCCTCGAAGCCCAAGTTGTACCTCCTACTAATTATCAGAAAGTATGGTCTTGGGAACCAGTATCCACAAAGATCTCTAGGTGATGCCAACGTGCATCAAATTTTGGGAACTATTGGGTTAAGAGTTCAAGTCACATAATGAAAATACCTGGGGGCCTATCCACATTTCATCTCATTAGGTATATGGCTTTAAAAATGTTACTCTACTTCTCTCTAAGCTTCAATTTCCTCATCTGTAAAATGGAGCTAATATAATATTTATCTCTTAAGGGTTGTTAAGAGGATACATATAAAGCATATAACAAGATGCCTGGCATATGATAACAGCTGTTATTAGTATTATTATCCTTTAATTATTTTGAGAATGTATATGTTACTAATGGTTTGCACAAAATAGCAACTTAATAAATAACCACTTGGAATGTATTTGATTCCACATATCATCCACCTTGTGAATGTGTTCAATATGCATAACTCAGGTGGTAATAAACACTTTGCCACATATTGAATCCTGTTTTAAAATCTACAAAAAATGAGTTAACAAAATACATCTTTTACTGTCATTAGATAATAAATCTATGTTTATTTATATCATTGAAACCACTTTCATTCATAAATTTATTTTTCATTTGGCAAATTAGGAGCCTCGGAAATGTAAAGTAGTATATTATGTTATGGGATTCAAAATGAGTAAGATCTAGATCAGTGGTTCTTAGCTCTGGTTTCACATTATAATCACCTGTGTTGATTTTTTTTAGAAATATAAATGCCTAGGTTTCAATCTCAATATACAGAACAGGGGTTGGGCCCTTGCATAAGAATATTTTTTAAAGCTCTGAAGGTAATGTGTATCCAGAGTAGAGAATAACTGATCTGGATAATTATCAAATTGTGTTGCTGTTATTTCCAAAATCATAGCATTGGTGTAAAATTGATTAACTCAAATGCCCATATTTACTTTAAGAACAAATGGAGAAGACGACGACTCTGCTCCTGATCCTCTATAACAACAGTGAAAACACTGGGAAAACTGGCAAAAACAACTTTTTCAGAACTCTCAAATTCAATGAAAGGCTTACGGGAGTGTCTATTCAAGAAAAATGGTTGAATCTCGGAAAGAATAGTGAGCTTTATGTCATTTTAACTTTCTTTATTCCCATCTCCCTCTCCCCAGCTCTGCAGTGGCCTTGAAAACCAGCAGCCTTGCAACCATGGTATCTGGGAAAACCTGCAGCCTAGCAGCTACAGGAGGGAAAGAACGGATCTGGAGCTCCCCATAGAGCCCCATTCCAATAGAATTATCACTATTTTACCTGAATGACAACCTCTAGGAAAAACCTTAAAGCCTTGTCTTTTCTGTACCTCAGAGCTCAATCAGTGAGGAAAATCTTCCTATCAGAAGCAATAATTTAATATGAAAACTGTTAGAGATGTTAACATCGGCTGGGATAAACAAGAGGATGGCCAAAAAAACATTAAAAGGAAAATCTTGGATATGAGATGTCTCTATAGAAGGCTTTGAAAAACAACATATTCCTGGGGATCTAAAATGCCACGTGCAAGGGTAGAGTTTTATACATTCCCAGAAAAGAATGGAGATAGCCTTAACTGCTCACCTCTGGCTGACCTTGAGGCTCTATGAAGGCAGAATTGAAAGGCGAGAGAGAGTTGTAAACTGTTGGAGTATTCAACGTGTGCCATAAAACGCACACAGAATCCCTTACCAAAGGGCGAAAAACCCAGTGGTGCAAGGCACTTAAGAAAATCTCTTTCCACTCATTAGCTGACTAATAAGCTACATGAGCAGAGACCTCAGTGGCCGCACTGACAAAGAATACAGGCATTGCAGAATTAGTCCAAGAAAGTCACCAACAAACAATAGCAAAACCAACAACAAATAGCAACAGCATAAGTCCTGGGAAGGGGAAAACTGATTTCCAATGTTTCTACATTATATTATTTAAAATGTTAATTTCCAACAAAAAATTATGAGACATACAAAGAAAGAGGCAGATATGTTGCAAAATATGTTCTGGGGAAAGAAGTCAATAAAATCTGACTCTCAGGAACCTGTACCATGTTAGACTTAATAGATAAAGACTTTAAATCAGTCATTATAAATATGTTCAAGGGACTAAAGGAAACAATGCCTACTAAACAATTAAAGTTTGAGAACAGTGTATCAGGAAATAGAGAATATCAATAAAGAGATTTAAATTATATTAAAAAAATCAATGAAAAATTCTGGACTTGAAAAGTACAATAACTGAAATAGAAAATTCACTAGATAGGCCCAATAGTAGATTTGAACAGGCAAAGGAGAGACTTCGAGAACTTTAAAATAGGTCAATTCAGCTTATCTAGTCTGAGGAGCAAAAATAAAAATAGAAATGAACACATCCTCAAGACCAATAGGACACCAACATACTTATATGGGAATTCTTAAAGAGGAAGAGAGAGAGAAAGGGAAGAAATAATATTTGAAGAAATGAAATCAAAATTTGATGAAAAACTTTAACCTCCAAATCCAGTATCTTAAACTAAAAGATATACTCCTAGACATATATTAGTCAAACTGTTGAAAGATAAGAAGAGACTCCTGAAATTTGCAAGTTGCACTTGAAAAATTATACATAACTCTTCATATACAAGGAAACTTCATGAAGATCATCAGTGACAAACCAAAGTTCACACCATACTCAGTGGTGAAAAAATCTTTTCCTCTAAGATGAAGAACAAGACAAAGATGCCCACTCTCCCCACTTTATTCAACATAGTATTGGAAGTCATAGCCAGAGCAATCAGATAAGAAAAAGAAAATGCATTCAAATTAGAAAGAAATAAGTAAAACTGTTATTATTTGCAGATGACATGATTCTATATATGTAGAGAACCCTAGAGATTCCACCAAAAAAAACTATTAGAATAAATGTATTCAGTAAAGTTTCAGAACACAAAATTAATATACAGAAATCTGTTGCATTTTTATATAGCAATAATGAACTATTAGAAGGAAAAGTTAAGAAAATAATTTCATTTACAATTGCATCAAACTGAATAAAATACCTAGGAATAAATTTAACTAAGAGAGTTAAAGACCTTTACCCTGAAAACTGTAAGACATTAAAGAAGTTGAAGAGGACATAAATAAATGGAAAGACATCTGTGTTTATAGACTAGAAGACTTAATATTGTTAAGATTTCAATACTACCCATAGTGATCTACAGATTCAATGCAATTCCTATCAAAATTCCAACTTTTTTTTGCGCAAATAGATAAATCCATCCTAAAATTCATACATAATCTCAAGTGACCCTGAATAACAAAAATAATCTTGAAAAAGAAAACCAAAGTTGGAGGTCTCACACTTTCTGATTTCAAAATTGATTGCAAAGCTATAGTAATCAAAACAGTGTGGTACTGACATAAAAACAGACATGTATACTAATGGAACAGAACAGAGACCCAGAAATAAACCTTTTGAGTATTCTGTCAAGTGACTTTTGACAAAATCATTTTGTCATGCCAAAAAGCTACCAAGAACATTCAATGAGAAAAGGATAGTCTGCTCAACAAATGGTGTTTGGAAAACTGGATATCCATATACAAAAGAATGAAGTTGGACTCTTACCTAATACCATATAAAAAATTAACTCGAAATGGATTAAAGACCTAACTGTAAACCCGGAACTATAAAATTCCTATAAGAAAAAATCCAAAGTGCAATGTAGCCGAAGTCTTGAGTATCCTGAGTTTAGGTCTAGAAGCAGGATAATAAAAATATTCTAGACAGGGGACCGAAAGCTAGTTCACTTCTTGAGAACAAGGGTAACAAAAGGGCTTCCATAGTTATGAAAAAGGTAGAAAAACATTACTACTAACTGTTGCCTAGACTATTTCTTGTAAGAAGCTGTGTGTCTAGATTGGTGGAAGGATACAACCTTGTAATTAGAACTGGGGTCCCAATCAGATGTCTGAAGCAGTGAATTTTGAGATGGCAAAGTTTCTGATGGTGATGAAGTACAGTGTGTGATCCTGGCTGTTCTTGGCTGAAGTGAATATAATGATATTATTAATTAAACGGATGAGATTCTTAATTTTATAAAGTAACTTGCAACCAACAACAAACTACTCAAGATTAAATGGGTAAATGGTTTCTTCTGTAGCTAACTGTTAGCACGGAGTCTGTACAGACCTGTTTAAATATAGTTGTAACTATATCTAATGGATATGTATAGTTGTATGTACAACTATACCTTTAGTTGTAACGTTCCATTTTGTATATTATGCCTCTGTCAGTTCTACCCCTTCCTAGACTACCAACCTCCATTTTAGCCCTGTAAGGAGTTGGGACTAAGAAGGATGGAATGAGAGAGCAGTAGCAGAGAAAAAGAATCCAAATGAAAGCAACAGATTTGACCTGTAGATAGTGGACTTTCCAGCTGTAATCTGAAGACATCCTTACTCTTGTTTTGGCCCTTCCTTTCCCCATTTGGAAATCAGGCATATAGAGAAAAACAAAAACAAAAACATTATAATATAGTTCACTTTAATCTTTTAGGATTTTAGGAACTGGGAGCCAGATAAACAGCATACTTGAAACTATTAAGTGACTTAAAAATGATAGCAGACCCCAAATAGGCTTTACATTTTAAAGAGGTTTTAGATATTTTGAAAAACAACGCAGCCTCTCTGGCACACTGTCGAACAGCTAGGGCCCAAACAGGACCAAATTGAAGTTCATAAACGTGTTTATGGCAGGAATCTTAGTATGAAACTGCTCCCCCTTCACATGCCTTCTCCAAGTTCTCTGTGGCTTCCTGATTGACCATGGCTCATTGGGCAGCTGAAGCTAAACAGAGAGTGATGTCAAATTCCTGTCCTGTTTGATCAGCTGTGTTCTGTCACACCTGTAGTCAGGAAGTTGGCCTCATCCACACTCAGCATTCGACATTCCTGGCTAAAATCGCCCAACCTTGTATTCCAACCTCACAGAAATTAACTGTTCTCTTCTCTTTGGGGTAATCATTCTCAAATGTCTTTAGCTTCTCTGCTTGGAGCAGATCCTTAGGCCACTGGTTTTGAAATTACTAGAGACTTTTTTCCTCCAAGATCAAAATTCAAAACCAGACTTTATTTTCTAAACAAATAGCAAAATTAAGTTTAAAGAGGTTACGAGGAAAATGATCTCATAGATATATTACTGGTTTGGAATACAGATTGAGTTTTCTTCCTAATTCTACAACTGATTTACACGTTCAGAGTATTTATTCTAAAATAAGAATACCTGTTTCCTTTCTAATTCATAAGGAAGTGGTGATCGTAAATTAATATGAACTTTGTGAATAACTTCTTATCAAGGGGCAAAAAAGTATTAACCATTACTTTTTTCTTAATAAAAACTTCTTAAAGAAACAGAATTGAGGAATTTAAATACTATCTTACAACATTCATAATGACATAAAAAATGCAATGATATTTTAAGAAAGAAATGTGATTCTTATAAATGTTGGCAAAAGGCATAAAACTGATTGTAAGTGATGTAATATAATTATACATACCATACTTTATATGAGTTACTGTAGTTTTCAATATCTTATTGTTCATGGAACACAAATTTGAGTTGACTTTCTGTAGCAGAGTTTTGCTTCTTAAGAACAAAGAATTTAATACTACATGGATTTTTGCCAGATTCAGTTGTTGCATTCTTTACATCACAAGTTCATAATACTGAACACCTGCTCAACCTCTGTTTTTCTCCAAAAATGTGTTTGATCATTCAGCTTGAAAGGAACAGCTTTTCACTTCCATTTACAAATCTCCCATACTTTTCACAACGCAGTTATTTGTCTGCAAGCAGACTTGGATCTCACGAAATTTACTACATAACATCACTACAGAGGTCAAATCTTTTTAGCAATCTTTACTAAACAACAACAATACAAACCTGCCTTAAGCCTTACCCAGAAAACACTTTAAATGGTACACTGCTAAATAAAAGTACTTAGAAAAATATGCAGCGAATTTTTTTGTAATTAGTTCACTTTAGTTCAGCCTTCTGTCCTTCAGTTCTTGATAGACTGAAGAACACTGAGTAATTTTTGAACTGAGGTTGCTTATTTCCTGTCTTAGATATTCTTTCAGGTTTTATACGAGACCATAAAGCACAATTCGCACTCTGATTTTCCAATCATATGAAGAATAAACAGAGAATGATTAAGCTGGCAAAACATACTTTTTTCACTTAGTACATTTTCTTTGTTACTGATAAGCTATCAAAAACTATTAAGTATCGACTTTCACTAAAATGAAGGAAAATATTAAGCTTTCTAATTGAAACA
>NW_011888931.1:3594036-3611704 GCF_000151845.1 Pteropus vampyrus | reverse complement strand
AACCATTACTTTTTTCTTAATAAAAACTTCTTAAAGAAACAGAATTGAGGAATTTAAATACTATCTTACAACATTCATAATGACATAAAAAATGCAATGATATTTTAAGAAAGAAATGTGATTCTTATAAATGTTGGCAAAAGGCATAAAACTGATTGTAAGTGATGTAATATAATTATACATACCATACTTTATATGAGTTACTGTAGTTTTCAATATCTTATTGTTCATGGAACACAAATTTGAGTTGACTTTCTGTAGCAGAGTTTTGCTTCTTAAGAACAAAGAATTTAATACTACATGGATTTTTGCCAGATTCAGTTGTTGCATTCTTTACATCACAAGTTCATAATACTGAACACCTGCTCAACCTCTGTTTTTCTCCAAAAATGTGTTTGATCATTCAGCTTGAAAGGAACAGCTTTTCACTTCCATTTACAAATCTCCCATACTTTTCACAACGCAGTTATTTGTCTGCAAGCAGACTTGGATCTCACGAAATTTACTACATAACATCACTACAGAGGTCAAATCTTTTTAGCAATCTTTACTAAACAACAACAATACAAACCCGCCTTAAGCCTTACCCAGAAAACACTTTAAATGGTACACTGCTAAATAAAAGTACTTAGAAAAATATGCAGCGAATTTTTTTGTAATTAGTTCACTTTAGTTCAGCCTTCTGTCCTTCAGTTCTTGATAGACTGAAGAACACTGAGTAATTTTTGAACTGAGGTTGCTTATTTCCTGTCTTAGATATTCTTTCAGGTTTTATACGAGACCATAAAGCACAATTCGCACTCTGATTTTCCAATCATATGAAGAATAAACAGAGAATGATTAAGCTGGCAAAACATACTTTTTTCACTTAGTACATTTTCTTTGTTACTGATAAGCTATCAAAAACTATTAAGTATCGACTTTCACTAAAATGAAGGAAAATATTAAGCTTTCTAATTGAAACACTGGTCTAACTGGTCAAAATGTAATACTTTCTACTACCAAGATCCTAGATTATATTTGTTTTATACATGTAATAACAAAATAATTACAATACAAATTTACATCATGAATCTTTGTCTCAATTATTCCACAATTTATTACTGAAGTCTTTGATTCTGGTACTGCATGGCCTGGTTCATTCACTGACAGGTAGCTTTAAAGATTTCCCAGCAAGAAAAGATGTAGTACATTCACTAGAAGTAATTTTCGCATCTCATTTTCTTTACAGACAGACCTGAAAATGTGTTCTAATATGTATGCTGTTAACAATATCAAAAATGAATAACATCTGTTTTGCACAGTTGACATTTCACCGTATCCATTCCACATGGACACATACATAGTGCAAGTGCCTAGGTTTCATGATGCCTGACAGACACGGTGAGACCCTGAAGGAGCAATAACTTGTCTGAAGGCACAGCTTGTGCTTTCTTCCCATTTGCATTGCTCTTAGCTGTAATCGACAATGGCTGGTTTCTGCAGCATTACTCTCAGTGCCATTAATCCAGACTAAGAAGTTATTTATTTCAAAATGATGCCAAATCCTATGATTCATATGTTAATAAGTCTAAATGACTTGCAAAAGCATCTTTTGTAAAAAAAAAAAAAAAAAATTGTAGAAATGCCATCTTAGAAAATAAAAGGTGATTTTTCTTAGAAAGCTGAGTCATATTAACTTATTTGAACGAGGGATGGGTGGGTAGGGGGAGAAGTGGGGAGGAGGAGGGAAAAATGGGCCAAAATTTCTGGCAAGATTTCTTTTTACCGCAAGCTGATACTCAGCATATTAACAACAACAACAACAACAAAAACATTTCATGCCTCGCCTCTACTCTTCCTCAGAACTTATAATATTAAAAAACAATTTTAATTTTCCTAAAAATGATAAAATATACAAAATGCTACTTGAAAATGCTAAATTGGACATAATCAGGTAGGATACGTTTTGCATGGTGATGTGAAAAAAGGATACCTTAGATACTAGAAGAGTTCCAACTACACACGACCTCCACGCGTACAGACATTTGCAAGTATCTTCACCCATATCGTTTCGGCTAAACCGCATGGCAACTGATTGCAAAATACACTATTATTTACACACCACCAAGAAAGAGAATGCACTGCCCTTTAACCTATGACACAATGTAATTATAAAACACATCCTTGGGGAGCTATGCTCAAATTTTTAGCAATAAGTCAGAGGTGCCTTTATTTTCTCCCCCTTGAAAGAACATTCTAGAAAGGCTCAAATGAGAATCTTATTTCATTTAACCTCACTCTCTTTTTTTTTTTACCCTTGGAACTTTATTTGCTTGATTTTTTTGCTTTTTTTTTAGGTGGCAAAAAAAAAAGTGCGGGTATACAGAATGTATTGTGTATCTGCATGGGGTTTGGCAAAGGGTGTTAAAAGAATGTTGACGAATTAATAAAATTATTTGATATGCCTAGAGATAAAGTTAAATCATTGCTAACTTTTAATTTTTCTATATTCATGTATTGCCGCAAAATTCTTCGAGGCAAAATAAAAATTTAAATGTAAATGCAAATGCTAACGAAGCATAAACACAATCCAATTACTAGTTATTAATATTGTGATATGTTCTTCTCTGGCATCATTTTATATTCTGGGGCTTTCACACTTACCTAAAGGCCACCAAGGAAAGTAACGGAACATGTTGTACCTCCTTCGGTATCCTTGGGTGTCATACATGGGTGAAACTGAGAGATAAGCTCATACAACCCTCAGATTCCCACATCATAAGTTAAAGATTGAACTAAACACAAACAAAACCTTTTCTATTCTTGATTTGTGATTAATTTTTGGTGCAAGTATTGAAAATCAAATCACTCAGCAATTCATGGATTTTAAATATTCATTTGGTTTAGTGTGAAAAGGATTAATCGATAAATGTAAAATGTTTTTTAAAGCTTACTAAATGTAAAATGTTTTTTAAAGCTTACTAAAACAAATACAGCGTGGCCCAAAAGTCTTGGTGCAGTTTTATGGTCTAATTACTTCAGAAGTATAAATGCTTCAGATTTTGAAAACTCAATTATATATGTTTCATTTTCACATGTTTAGTTTTGTGAATTTTGATAACACATTTTTAATTTTAATATTTTAATCTCTCTCACTGAATATGGCACTGACTAAAACAAAACATTTAAGTTAAAATTTTACTTCGAAGTTTCCAAAATTGAACAAGTATAAAAGTTAAATAATAGAACTTTTAAATGATTTTTTAAGATTCTTTAAAAAACAGACTTGTTTAAAGCAGTTTTAAGTTCACAGAAAAAATGAACAGAAGGTATTGAAATTTCCCACATATCCCTATGTGCACACACGCATCGCCTCCCCATTATCAGCATAATGCTATCCCACTGTATGGCACACACAACGGTATGTATCAAAGACATTTTAAAAATATCCCCCACCCCAGAGTGGTACACTGAATACATTTTCTAAAGTTTGTAGTATTTACATCTTTGAAGTTCTCAAATCTTAAAACAGCACTAAGACTTTTAGGACATCCATTATTTTCTAAAGCAATAGGGATTTTTCTTCACAAAGTGATCACCCGGGAAAAATCTTCTTGGAAATGAAGTGAACATGGGAAAGATTTCTTTTCTTCATGACTCCGTCTTTCCCTCAGGAGTGAGAAGAAGGGAGCTGAAGTTATTTTTGTTTCTTGAGAAGAATTCAAAGATACTAAGTTGGTGGGAATAGAGAGCATGCAGAGAGCAGGTAAGCAATGGAACGAGCAGGAGCTCTTCATGGAGGCGTGGATCTAGTCTAGGCCTTGGGGCCACGAGCTAAAGACAGACAGATTGTGTTGTGTTTAAAGTCTGAGTGTGGTTCAGTTTAGGTAGCTAGCGTAGGAGACCAGTTGGCCCTTCAGGACAGACATTCTGGGGAGGGATAATAAAAATGAAAATATTGGAATATCTTTTAATATCAGTAATAGATAAGTAGGTAGATTTGGAGTTGAAGTCCATCATAATAAAGGATATAATTTGTACATAATAAAAGCACTAAGTAGAAATGTTATCTACACAAGATGGTATCTTGCCAATGAAAATATTAACTTCTGTATTTACATTTATATTTTTAATGATGATTGACAATTAACCAGTATCTATAACACTCTTTTCCTGGAAAATTGAAGACCTTTATATCTTTTTACCTATTACCTTCCACTACCTAACATGTTTTATGAATCATCTGATAGTTTAGATTCAGATTGTTAATATGATAATATTATCTGCTTTTATTTTATGACATTATTTAAAAAAAATTCTTTCTTAATAATTTGAAAGACATATTATCAACACAAATTCACATTTAACTATAGATTCTAATTATTTTATGGTAATTATTGTTTCTGTAATTCATTTTATTCTTTTTCTTAGAATCTTTCGTTTTGTTGGAAGATATTCTAATTTTTTTTTTCTTTTTTTTTTTAGAAAAGATTCATAGAGGATAAATTTCCTGAATCTTCACAATTCTAAAAGAAAAAAATGTCTTTATTCTGTCCTTACTCTACATTCACTTGAATGCTAGTTTTGCAGGATATAGAATTCTGGGATAAAAAGATTTTCCACTAAGGACAGTAAAGGCTTTGTTTAATTTTGTTTTAGAATTTATTGTGAACAATGTTAAGTCTAATACTGGTATGATTCTTGTTCTTTGTAAGTTTTTCCTTTCCTTTAGTTTTTGAAAACATCGCATTTTAATTTATGTTGCGTATAGATAACTTTGTTTTTCCTGCTTTGCCCTAAGTGGGTCTTTTCGATCTGATGACTATAATCACATCATTTTTGGCCTTTTGGCTAAGATCAAGTGAAGACTATAATCTTTCTTCAGAGCTTCAGTTTACAGAGACTTCCCCACTACCCACCATTTTTTTAAATGGCTAGTTCTTCTTTTCAATTGCTCTCTTTCTTTCTGGTGTTTTCATGACATATTTCCTTTTTACTTTTTTTTTTTACATTTCCATTTACTAGACTTTATCTTCCAGATAATACTCAGTCATACCCAATCTGGTATTTGTCTCTTCTACTAAATTTACTGTTTTGCCAAATATATTTTTATTTCCAGAAACCCTTTCTTAATCTATGACTGTCCCGAAAAGTCATAGATTATATTAGTATATATCACAATTCACTTTTTACAAAAGATTATTTCTAGTCAAAAATATTTAGGATGATATTTAGAATTGCATTAAATTTATTATAGGAATTAAATTCTTTAGATAAAAATGTTCAACAAAGAGAAATACCTCTAGCAACAAGGATCTTAAAGGGAAATCTCTAAACCTATAGCAAAGAGTTTTAAGTAAAGTTAACAGATATAGGCTGAAAAGAGATCTTTAAAGATAATAAAATTTATAAATGAAGAGCTAAGTCTTCAGCAACTTTTAGTTCAGTCTTTGTTCTTGTGAAAATATTTCATCCATAGGTTTTATATCATCTTTATTGCACATAAGAAAAGTAAGATTTGTGAAATTAAGTGACTTTTTCAAGGTAACAAAAAAATGTAGTGATCTCTCCCTGCCACATTTGAGGCTATAAATAAAATAGAAGCAGTCTTGTGCTTCTGAAAGTAGCCAATATGCAGTCAATTTTCTTATCACTCAAGAGATAAGAACAGTCAACTTCTTCATCTTGATTTACCTGGAGTACTCATTTCAATTGCACCAGCCAGGCAGAACCTGGTAATAACTGCTGCCTAGTTTCAGTTGGCATTGAAAAACTGACTAGGAAAAGACATTGCTCAAAAATTATTTTGGCACAAGTGTTAAGCACTCTTTTCCACCAGATAAATCTGACCAAAAATAAGCCAAAAGCGATTAGTGACCTGTGATGTGTTATTCAATACGGTATTAGAAACTCTAGAATCAATTGATCTGCAGTCTATATTACCTTAGCATTTTGGATGCAGGGACAAAGAGCCCAAGCTGCACTGGCCTTAACGTCTGGGTGAGGATTTTTCAGCAGGGACCACAACAAACGAACTCCATCTAAGCGATCAATGATCCTATTGTGAAACCAAAATAGAGGTATAAACTGTGATTAGCACATGAAAATGAAAATTTAAATGGCCTATCTATTCACACAATTCTAATTGTTTTTTCTCCTTTTGACATTTGGCTTGATTTTTTTTTTTTTTTAACTTCAACAACAGCAAGGATATAACATGCCATTGAATTGTGAGTGCTCTGATTTCAATTTTAAATTCATGACACGGAAAGCAAGCTCCATGATAATTATGATTCACATAAACTTAAAGTCAAGCCATGTAATTTTTTAATTAGCTGTACACAGACTGTTAGCTAGATGTAAAAATACTAGTTTCTTTCATATAGTAACATCTAAATATTTCCCAAAACAAATATTTATGCCTCACAACTCTGCAGTTACCTTTTTTATTTGGTCTATGTTTAATTGACTTACCTTACTGTATGACATATTTTAAACTCCGCCAGTCCTAATCTAGTATTAGGAATTAAAATCATTACACCACAGTGCATCCTTTGTTGGGCACGAATAACACGTAACTTGTTTTCCATGTGCTCCGACTGTGTTATAATTACTTAAACACTCTGTAATCAAAATATCTTCATGACTAGCTGAAAAATGAATTATCATCAGAGTCATCTCTACACCATCTGTCTTCTGTTTATACATCAATCAGTCCAGGGAGCAGAACCTCAAATTAACGTCCACTGAGTGCTTGCAGTTGAGAAGAAGGCCAAACAAAACTTAATATCATTTACAAACATGGTTTTGTTCAGAAAGATATGTTAAACTCAAAGCAGATGAGAAAAGATAAAGAACATCAAAATTTCTTTGATTTTTTTAATCTCAAATTGCGTTAAACACATGTAGTTTTTAGCCACGGACAGAACAAATACTGCTAGCTTAAAATGCCATTCAAATTCTTTCTGAAAGTCAACATAAAAACATCTTCATTTCTTGATTAGCTGAGATGAGTTTGCCAGAAAAAAAAGTATTATTCCAAAGGTTCCAAGTAGGATGTCATTTCTGCATAACTGTATAAAACAATTGGTAATTGCAAATAGTGTATAGTAAGATATAAATTTTCTTTAAAAAATAACTTATAATAAGAAAAAAATGCATTGAGAAAGTGTTTTAACTCAAAGTTTAAATAAATAGCTTTCGAAATCTGAAGTTTTGTTAATATCATGCTGAGAGAAAACAAAGTTTTATTTCTCAATTTATGGAAGCTGTAAAGAGAGATACTGAGCACTTCACAGCAAAAGATTTACTTTATAAACTTAAGCTTACTGCTTTACATATGCCACTGAAAACATAACTGATTCTGCTCCTTGGGTCTCTATTTTTCCGCACATAATTTCTCAATGAATGACAGGTCTGTCTTACCTTCTCACAAATATAGCAGTAACATTTGCATTAGTAATATCTATACAATGCTGGATATAACTTTTCATTAGAGTGGAAGTCATTCAGATGGCACACATTTTCAGTTTAAAATAAAAAGGATAACTCAATGCTGGACCTCCTCCCTGCAAAATTTCACAACTAACTATAAACACTCACTATTAATTATAAAACGAGATCTACTGTCCCCAACCCTCACCCCAAACCCAAGGCAATTCATTAGCTACTTAGTTACATAGGATGAGCATTTTAACCCCATTACTGATGTCATAAAATAACTCAGCACATTACAGAGTAATAAATAACCTTAGAGGAGGAAAATATTTTCAGAAAACATTTTCAAACACAGGAACTAACAAAGTCAGGGGTAGCCAACTTCAGAGTTTAGTTTTGTCCCTTCCACTTCCATCTTCCTCATCCCCTGTATCAACCCACTGACCACTAATGTTTACTTCACAATAACTCGAGTATCCCCTCCCCAAGTCCTCCGTTCTCCCTGCAGCACCTACTAATCCTGGTCTTTACTACTTCATATCAGGACTGCTGCTGTGGCTACAAAACTTGGTTTTGTATCTTCGATTTCTCTCAGTTCCAATCCATCCTAGATATACCTGTGAAATTCATCTTCTTAAAGGACCTTCTGAGCTTTTGCAGTAACTTCTTGAGGGCCGGACCCCAGGGATATTCATTCTGTTCATCACACCACACAGCACGTTCAATCAACACAGAAAGATCACCCCCAGGAGAAAGTCTCCAAGGGCTTCCCATCACCTGCAGTGTATTAAAACTTCAATTCTTGAACTCTGTATTCAACATGTCCAAGGAGCTGCTGTATTCCTCCCAATTCCCTATATGTAGACATTCTCTAATAAAACTCTTTGGCCATCTACTAAACAATAAGTGCTAAGCAAACAGAAATAACAGATACAGTCAATTCTTGCTACTGGGGGTAATTATGTTCTGTAAAGTTGCTGCAAACAGTGAATTAGTAAATACTGAACCACGTTCCTAGGAGAAATATAAAATTTTGTCTCTGAGGGCCTCTAGTCAGAACATTTTCATCAACTCATCGATATATAACCTTGTTTTGTGTGTTTCTGTTTAAAGGCACCTTATTTAAAACACGTGGTTGATTCATTGACATGGAACCCAGGGCCAATAGCACTATGAAGCCAACACACATTTTCTCCGCCAGGTGCATCCAGCCTTCGTGTGCTTAGGAACCATAGACTAGACAGCGCGGCAGCACTCTGCTTCGGGGCCATTTTTAACAGTAAAATCGCCAGCTTGAAGCACACAAATGTGAGAAACAGGGTGCTAAATAGACCATGAAATAGACACTTGTTTACACTATGAGCTGAAACAAGAAGGCAGATAGTGGCCTTCTTCAATCTCAGCTGGAAACGTGTACCAGGTGACTCAAATTTTTCACTGCTTTGCGCATGTCCAAGATTGATGGTGAATATGCTCTAAGCATTGATTTAGGGGTTGCAAATAAATTTTAGCAGGGATACGAATTCACAAATACAAAATCTGCAGATAATGAGGATTTCAATTGTCTTTCAGGAACCTAGAGTCTACTAAGGGAGATAAAGAGATCATTATAATGTATTATAATAAATGCTACAATTGATGTGTCATAGAGTTCCCTGCGAACACATACAGGAGACACCGGTTGACTCACAAGCCACAGAAATTCTCCCAACTATAAGCCTTTGCCCATGCCATTGCCATCTTTTGTTATAATAACCCATCTTTTAAGGTCACAGTTTTAAAAACAAAACCTCTCCCACAAATTCTTTGGTTTCTTCCTCCTTTAAGCTTCTTGTGAGTTTTGCTGTCCCCTTTTCTGGCACTTATAAAGCATTGCTTTGCTTTGTTGTGGTCGTGTATGTATGTTGTTTATGACCTCAGTTATTGTGTAATCTCCATGACAGCAGGAATGATATGCCCACTATGCTTAGGCACACAACTGTAGCCAGTGAATATTGGTTAAATGGGCCTGAAACAGGATAGCCTCCTTTCTTAATGAATCAAAAATCTCTCCCAATACAAATACCTTCATTCTTAACCTCATACTTACAAAGGACATGCTCAAATTCTAAATACAATCAGTAGAGAAAGTTTTCATCTGAAATTGTCTCCAAGTTCAAAGTGTATTTGTATAGAATTTCTGTACAACTTTTTTGCTTTTTGCATATACAATGATGGGCTAATATGTGGTATTAATTTTTGCCACTGTCCATTTGCAGTGGGTCTATCTCCTTTTGCATTGTTTTTTATTTTGATTAGCATCTTGCTGTTGAGTTCATATCCAGCACTATGTTGGCTCTTCCCATTTTTACTATCAATAGAATTTAACAGCAATTCTTTGACATTATAAAAACAAATCAAAATTATGTTTTCAAAATCCTCAACTCATCATAAAAATCAAACTGGGTGGCTGGCAGAATAACATATACATATATATATTCTGGCTATTAAAAAAACAAATGAACCAAAAAAGATGCAGTACTTATGTTTTTCAGTTTCTTTAACATTTGCCAGAATTGTTAAGAAGTCTGGCTGGCTTGTCTGCCCACTGAGGCCACATATGAACAAATGTGAAATGTTTGTGCCCACATAGTAGATGTGGCTAAGGTTGTAGCATTTCTTTCTGTCAATGTCAATAAATCTATTTTGAACCCATAAGTTTGCATGATTTCTAAAAATTTCATAATATTTGATGAAAACTGCACAGATAAACACTGTTGTATGACAATGGCTCACACTACATGTGGTTACCCAGATCACGATGTTCTTAAACCACATTAAGGACCACAACGGGTATCTGTAGGTTTTGAAACCAAGTTGGCAATTCAGTAAAAACAGAAACGTAAATGATGTCAGAATTAAATGATCATCCCTGTGAAAAACAATTAAACAAGAATTTTACTTTTTTATAAAAAAGTCTCAAAGTTTTCATGTATATATCTCTATGTATTATTTTAAAGAAGCTATGGGAGACCAAATTTGGAGGAAAGTTATGAACGTGACAGCCTCTGGAAAAGGATGTTCCAGAATTCCTTGGCCT
This sequence comes from Pteropus vampyrus, assembly GCF_000151845.1. NCBI lineage: Eukaryota > Metazoa > Chordata > Mammalia > Chiroptera > Pteropodidae > Pteropus > Pteropus vampyrus. The sequence goes on along the minus strand of NW_011888931.1, from coordinate 3,601,206 downwards.
TGGTAAAGCAGGATGATGATCTATCTTTTTATAGTTGTGTAAGCAATATGATTAGAAAAGCTCTAGAAACTTTTTCTCAGAAAAATTATTCATTCTTACAGTAAATACGAAGAGAGTGCCTATCACGTGCCGGGCAATTTTTGAGGCACTAGGAATTTGTTTCCATCATGAAAGAAATCCCTGCTCTCATGGAGCTATATTCTTTTGGGAAATGATATAAAAGAGAAATCTGTATACTATATAAAATACTGAGAAGTGACTAGAGGACAATCAAACAGAGAAGGAGACACAGAGGGTGCAAGGAGACAGTGTCAATGAAACAATGAAACAGAGCCAGCCACAGGACTACAGGTACTCCAGGACCTAGCTAGTGTTGTCCCTGGCATGGAGAAAACCAATAAACACTAAATAAAAGTTATTCAGACATCCTTACATTCATCAAATATTAGTGTTGGAACCTAGAGTAAATTTACTCCAATACTTTTTAATACAATGAGAAAACAGGTAGAGTGGCCTGACCAATTCTGTATAACATGTTGGTTGTATGCACAAAACATCATTTATTCTTTCCTTTATTAAAAAAATGTACATGACTTTGGTGAGTACATTGTAAAAATGGTATGATGCAACTATAAACATCCCTAAATATTTGGAGTAATAAAATAAACTCCCTAAATAATTAAACACTTAAAATTATTAGTGGATAAATTTATATTTTTACCTGGATTTGGGGGTTTTATGGCTATGATTGAGTGAGTACTTTTCAAAATAACAAAACAGATATAGAAATCAATCTAAGAGTAGTCAGCACCTGCCTAAGTGTTACCTGCTATTATCGAAAGACCATAGACTAGATAATTATATATCCATGTATTCAAATCCCAAGACTACTGCTTATAACCATGACACTGGGCAAACATTTAATCTCCTGAAGCTTGAGTTTCCTCATCTATTAAACTCAGGATATTAGATATCCATCATCTAATGAGATAGGCAATACAATAACAAGGAGATAATATTAGTTCCATTTCAGAGGATGGTAACTGTGCAAATAATCTTAGATTAACCTATCGTTCTATCTATATCCAGTGATTAGACTGCTAAGATTTATTTAGAGAATATTATAAATTTACGCATATATACTAGAAAAATATTATATAATATTGAACCAAGAAAATTCTGATTTTTATCCAGGCACACAGCCTCACTTGAGTGTGTGTGGGCACCATGTTACCAGCACTGATAGAAAAGACAATCTAGTTGATTTGGGTTTGAATTCAATAAAGTAAACTTGCAGTGACACTCCATGTGGCTTATGAAATAATTTGTTCTAATTTAGATAACAGAGATTAATTGTACATTATTGAGTAGAATATTGCAAGAAATCCACATTTTAATCCTAAATTTAAATCCCTATCTCAATATCATCAGGAATGTATAAATTATAGGAGTGAAAAGGAAGTTTCCAGGCCAGGAGGGTGAGTGGACAAAGGAAAGAGGCATCTCAAGCTGAATAGGTTTGGGGGACTGCTTGGAGCACAGTGGAGTTTTGGCCCTGGGGATGATGTGCTTGGGGATGAGGAATGAGTCTGCAGAGTTATACAGGGCAGACCCGGAAAGCTCTGTGTGAAAACAAATGAATGGAATATAAAGGATTCTAGAAGCCCAGGGTTCATTTAAAAATGAGCAGTATATACAATTGCAGGAGTCAGCTTGTAACAAAACTACAGAAGCAGCATGCATTGCTAATTTCCCCCAATATCAATAAATTCTAACAAAACAGGAAACTACTTCAATGGATTGTAAGTAAATACGATTTGGTTTCCTGTTGGATTTTACACTTACATATTACCATGAGTTTTATTCATATCATTCAACAGTTTTCAAAAGCATGAGACTTTTTCAACATATAAGCTAATAAATTCTCAGGTAGAAAATCAAAGTACAGTTGAGTCTTGAACAAAATGGGTTCAAACTATGTGGGTCTACTTTTATGTGGATTTTTTTTCAATAAACACTTTAAATGTATTTCGTCTTCTTTAGGATTTTCCTAATAACATTTTCTTTTCTCTAGCTTACTTTATTCTAAGGATACAGTATTAATACATATATTAAATATGTGTCAATTGTTTACGTTACTGGTAAGGCTTCCAGTCAACAGTAGGCTATTAGTAGTTAAGTCAAAAGTTAAGTGCAGATTTTTGACTATGTGAGGGGTTGGTGCCCCTAACCTCCACATTGTTCAAGGGTCAACTATAATACAAAAAGTTATGATGAAGAGAAATTTTAAAAAATCACCCAAATTTTCCCAATTCCCTGGTCTCTGTATAAAGAATTTTCTAGTCTCTAAGCAAACATGTGGACATGCAACATTATGGAGTTGTTCTATATGTGGTGTTTTATAACTTGCCTTACTAATTCAATATATATGATAGAGCTTCCTCCATTGTCAATGAATACAGTGAATATGGATTTACAATAATCACTTTTAAATGGCTAGATGGTATTGTTGTAATGGTGTACAATAAAGGATCATATTTAATTGATCCTTTATTGATGTAAATTAGATTCTTTTTAGTTTTGCATAATAACAGAAAAAAATAATATTGCAAAGGCCATCCTTGCATCTTTTTTGCAATACACTGATTATATTCTTAGGAGAAATACTAAGAATGGAATTGCTCATTAAAAATTTTACATATTTTAAATATTAATACATATCGACAGACTGTACTCCATAAAAGTTATGTCAATTTGATTCCCATAAACAGATCATGAGAATACCAGTCACCAGCATTGGGTACTATCTTAATTTTGCCATTCTATCAAGTGTAAAAATATTTACTTTTTTCCTCAATTTTTTTCTCTCTTCTCATTATGGAAAATTTCAAACATGCTTAAGAAGTTTTTTTAATTAGTAAATACCAGTAGACACAACCCTCAAAGTTTACATATTTGTGTCATCTATTAATATAACCATGTGTTCATTTTTTTCAAAACAATTTGCAAGTTATAGATGTCATAACATTCACAACTAAAAATTTAAAAAATTTAATCTTTTACACGTAAGTGCAATCTTTCATATTATCATTGTACCATTATTACATCTGTGAAATTCCCTAACATAATTAAATATACAGTTCAGATTCGAATATTCCCAATTGTTCTCAAAAACTCCTTTAGAGCTCTTTAAAAAACAAACAAACAAAACCTGGATTCAAAAAAAGAGCATATGTTTTTAATATGTTTTTTAAGTCTCATTTAATTTAGAACATTTTTATGGCATTGACTCTAAGGAGATCAGGCTTGATGTCTTGTAGAAAATCCCACAATTTGAACTTGTCTGATTGCTTCCTTGGTGTTATTTAACTTGCCCGTCTATCCCATTTTCTATAAACAGGAAGTTAGATTTAAAGTCTGAGCTTGATTCAAATTACACATTTTTTGCAAAATACACCATAGGTGATACTAGGTACCTCACATTGCAACACATAAAGAGGCTCATAATGCCCAATTGTCTCATTCTTAGATGCCAAGTTTGGTCATTTATTTACAATGATGACCACTAGAACTCTCCATTGTAAAGACATATTCTTTCCATTTTCATTGGGGTCTCACTTGGTCACTGTGAGAAGGTCCTGTCCCAATAAACTTTTCCCTTCTTTACAGTTTTAGCATCTGATAATTATTCTTGCCTAAAAGAATTATTTTATTGGTAGTTACAGTGATTTTTCTAATTCTGTCTACTCTATTTGTTACCTCGCATTCTTCTATAAAGAAGAGCTTTTCCTCATTAAATGGGGCTTAGTTATCCTCCAGAAAGACAGAATAATGTTTAATCCTTTCCCGTTACTGACCACTTTGTTACATAAGGAGTTATTTTAGTAGTCCTCTTCACTGGAAGCAAAGGAGATTTTTCTCCTTTCTCATTTTCATTCTTCCTCAAAATTTAAAATTTTATGTAACTAAATCCATCATTTCCTTTATAATTTTGATCTTTAGCTTATGCTTAGCCACCCACGCCCCAAGATAATAAAATTGCATATTTCTTCTGCTCTCTTATAACTTACTTTGTTTATAGTTAAATATTTTAATTACCTGAATTTTCTATAAGAAAGAAGTAGGGATTCAGCTTTTTTCTTCATGAAAACGCTATTATCATATCTTAAATTTTGATAGGCATTTATATAGATATAGTCATCAATATATAGTGCTATCTATTGTATTCCATTGATCTATCCATACCTGTACCGTTAGTTGTTTGTTTTTAATACATGTATGAGTTCTAATGACTGAACAACAACCCACAAAATGGATACCCTTTAATTCTATAAAATAATTTGTTGCTTCCTGATTAGGAGGCACTTATATAATTTGACTATGATTTTGCACTTTTCAAAAATGTTTATAATTGGATTCAGAAAAAAATTCTGAGACCAGAGACATCAAAAATTATTTTAAAAGGACCAAAATAAAAATGCTAGATTTGAAAACTAAGGTACAAGAAATGAAGAGTTTATTATAAGGGCTTAACAGCAAACTGGACATAAGAGGGCAAAAAGGTATCCAAATTGAAAAATAAAGAAAAAAAATCACCAAAAAATGTCCAGAGTCCAATGTCTGAGGGATATATTAAATGAAACAATATATGGAGGTACAGGAGGAGGAGGAAAGACAGAATGAGACCAAAGAATATTTGTAAAGACAGTGACTGAAGACTTTCTAAAATTGATGGAAGACATTAATCTACAGGTTCAAGAAGCTCGGTGAACCTTAAATGGGATAAATACAATGAAAATCATACCTAAACATGTAATCAAACTGCTGAAACCCAAAGATAAGGAGCAGATCTTAAAAGTAGCTAAAGAAAAAGGACAATTAGGTATAGGAAATTATGATAAAAATTATGATAAAAGCTGACTTTTCACAGGAAAATGACAATCTAGACTTCTATACCCAGTGAAGATATTCTTCAAAAATTATGGTAAAGCCCCTTCCCTTTGCCTCCTGAACAATTCAGCCCTAAAGTAATAATGTGGGGCAGAACAATGTAGGCATCCACAGTGGAAGGCAAGATGAGTTTAGTGGCTCCGAATGGAGTATGAGAGCTCCAGGAAGAGGAACAGGAGGATGAACAGGGAATCTCTACATATAGGGAAAACCAGCGATGGGATATCTGATACTAAATAAAGTGATCAGAGCACTTTGAGTTGGGGGTACAACTCAGTGTGGGAAGACAGAACCCTAGCATAATGAGGGGATGTCCCTACTGAGAATCAGCTGTTGTGTGGTGACAAAGCCTGAACAGGGTGAGGAGGGTGTCAACATAGTGGAGAAGCCTTGCATGGGAAGTCAGAGGTGGAGCAGCGTGAGTAGTAAAGTATTAGAAGGGAAAGGTGGCCCAGGATGGGGTACCAGAGCCAAAATAAGCTAAAGAGAGCATCCAGGTGCCTGGGCAATCCAGCATGCTGAACCAGAGTCACAGCAGGGTGAAGAGCATCTGCAAAGGGGACAAAATAGGAATGAAGATAGAAGACTGGTTACATATAGGGAGATCAGTCAAATAAGTAAGGACGGAAATCAGCTTCTCACTGTCAATGAAGACGATTACAGAGGAAAAACTAGAAATAAATCTATACCCATTATGGAAGATTTTAACATCCCTTTCTTAGGAGTTGATAGAAAAAAATAGAAAAAAAAAAACATGTGAATATATAAAAGACTGAACAACACACTGAACAAGTGGCCTAATCAACATTTTAAAAAATATTACTATAGAATACAGCTACATAGTATACATTTTTTTCCCAGTGCATATGAAACATGTTTGGGCAATAAAGCTAAATATGAGAGAACTTAAATCATAAAGAATATAATCTCTGACCACATAGTTTTAAACTAGAAATCAGAAGCAATGTAGTATCTGGAAAATATCCAAATTTTTAGAAGTTAAGTTCTGGGCCAAAGAGAAAATCAGAAGCAATGTAGTATCTAGAAAATACCCAAATTTTTAGAAGTTAAGCCCTGGGCCAAATAGAAATCACAGAGAAAAGTAGGAAACATTTTGAATTGAATAAAAGCGAAAGCACAACTTATATTTGTGGATGAAGCTAAAACCGTGCTTAGAGCTTTAAATGCTTATATACTAGAAAAAAGTTGACTTATCTAATATCAATAATCACAACTTTAAAACCCAAATAAGTACAATAAATAATGAAAATAAGATGAATAAACCACTTGAACAAGGGTTGACAAACTTTTTATGTAAAGAGCCAGACAGTGAATATTTTAGGCTTTGTAGGCAATATATGATCTCTGTTGCATATTCTTGTTTTGTTTTTTGTTTTTTTTTTCCAAATCATTTTTAGCTTATAGTTTATATAAATGAGTTCTCTCAGAGAGACTGATTAGAAGAGACACAGAGAGGGAAAAAAGTTATTCTATAGCACAGAAATTTAACGATGAATTTGTATCTAGAATATGAAAAGAACTTCAAATCACTAAAAAAAGCTCCAAAAAAATCCAATTTAAAATGGACAAAACACATGAATAAACTGCAAAATAATACACATGGACAATAAGCACATGGAAAATCACTCATCATTAGTAATTACTCATCAATTACTCATCATTTTCATCTGAAAAATGAAATCTACAATGACATACCATTTTTTTCCTATTAGAAGGACTAAATTTTTTAAAAAGACCAACAACACTAAATATTGGCACTGATGAAAATGTAAAATTGTACAACCACTTTTGTATACTATTTGGAAGTTCTAATGAGCTTAAACTTCCATCGTATGATTCAGAAATTCCACTCTCAGAATAGGCAAACTAACATATAGTGAAGGAAATCAGAAAGCAGTTGCTTAGGGTGGAAGTGGGATTGATTGGATAATACTATGAGTAAACCTTGTTGAGAGAAGGAAATGTTTTATATTTTATTTTGACTGGTGGTTATAAGAGTACATACAATTGTTAAAATGTATCAAATTGGACAATTAATCTAGAATTTTGAACAAAAATAGACAAAAATCAACACATACTATATGCTTACATTTGTTTCCAAATAGAAACAAAACTAAACTATATTTTAGAGGGATGAATTCTCGAGTATGAAATTATGAAAACAAAGCAAGATACTAATTATCATAAAAGGCAAGAGAG
>NW_011888931.1:3582141-3586591 GCF_000151845.1 Pteropus vampyrus | reverse complement strand
AATTAATAAAAATAAGAAATTTATGAGGTAGAGAATAGAACAGCATACCTAATTAATAAAATAACATTTTTTCAGAAAATCAAAATAGAGAAACTACACTAGATAACCCAATTAAGAAAAAAAAATCAAGAGAAAGCTCACATATACAAAAGTAAAAAATAATGAGAAAATAACCATTGAAAAAAGACAAATTTAAGTCATAAGACATTACCTTGCAAACCACTATTCAAATAAACTTGATATACCAAACAAAATTGATCACGTTATAAGGAAACACACATTGCCAAAGTTGACCCCATTAGAGTAGAAAGTATAAGTAGACCAGTTTCCATAGAAGAACTAGAGAAAGCTAATACACACACACACACACACACACACACACACACACACACACACACACACACACACACACGGCCCATATTGTTGCACAGTAGACTTCTACACAACCTTGAAAGTCTAGGGGTCCCATTGCTCAATAAATTACTCCAAAGTATTGAAATGAAAGAAAACTGCCTAATTGATTTTGTGAAGCGGGTGTAACATATGATACTTAGATTTGATAAAGATTGTAAAAAAAGGACAACAGACTAATATCACTCATGAGTATCATTACAAAAATACTAAATAAAATATTATCGAATGGGATCCTACACCACATTAAGAAAATAGTACACCATGACCAAGTGAAAATTCCCAGAATGCAAAATTGGTTCAATGTTTGGAAACCTATTAATATCATTCACCATATTAACAGATGTAAGGAAAAAATCACAATGGAGCATAATCTCCATAAATGCTTAAAAAACCTTTGACAAGATTCAGTACCTATTTTTGATTTAAAAAAAGAAAAAACACTTTAAAAATAGAAATTTTTTAAAAAGAGGTTTTTTAATACGATAAAACATGTATACTTCAGTCCTCAAGATATTATCTTACTTAATAGAGAAACACTAGAGGCATTTCCACCAAAACCAGAAACAAGGCAAAGAGGCCTATTATCTCCACTACAATTCAACTTAGTGCCAGGGAATTAGCTAATAAAATTAGGCAAGAGAAATCAATTTTAAGAATAAAAATATGTAAAGAAGCAAAACTTTCTCTGGAATATCTTAAAGCAGAGTCAGCAAATGTTTCTGTAAAGAACTAGAAAGTAAGTATTTTAGTCTTTGTGGGTTATTCACTTTCTGTCATTAACTTACTCAACTCTGCCACTATAATGGTGGCCGAAGACAATACATAAATGAATGTGTAACTATGTTCCCATAAAACTTTATTTATAAAAACAGGACTTGGTCCATGGGCTATAGTTTGTCAACCGCTGTGCTAGAGAATTAACAATAAAATGAACTCAAACAATAAGAGAATTCTATAAGGTAGTAGCATACAGAATTAACATAAAATTCAATAGTGTTCATAGAGACAATCAGTTGAAGGGCATAATGGCAGGAGAAAAAAGCCATTAACAGCACAGCAAGGAAGATTAAATATTTAGTGATGAAATGAATGAAAATGTACAAAATCCACATGAAGAAAACTTTAAAATACTCTTCAAAGTAAAAAAATGGACTTGAACAAATGAAAAGTTTCTATAATTTCACTCTGGTTATGTAGGATGTTAAGGGAAGCTAGGTGAAGAGCATATATGGGAACTCTGTACTCTGCACTCTGTTTTTTCAACTTTTCTATAAGTCTAATGCTATTTCAAAATAAAGTTGAAAAGAAAATTTTAAAAATGAAAGTAAAGTTCCTGCGATGTGGAAAATAAATCATAGCTATTTCTTAAATTTTTAGCTTCAGTATTTTTAGTTGTTTGAAATTTTATAGTATTCTATTAGAAAATTACATTCCCCAAAACACAAGTGTTAACCGTTTTTTGTAATATTAGTAGGATTTTATATACTTGAAGGCCAAATTACCTCCAGATGAATTCTGTACACATGAAAGAGACATTAAAAGTCAACAAGAAAAAAAAAGTTCAGCCTGAATAAATCTAATTTTTCATAAACTTATGTCAGGATACCTGTTCCAGGGGAAAGGCATAATTAATATGAAATAATTTATATTGAGTTTTTAAAAGCAGTGGTCTGAAGTACTAAAAAAAGTCAACAGAGTTTTATGAAATCATTGGTTTCGTAAAAATCACTTTTGATTCAGTAGCCAAACTGTTATTATTAAGATATTTCTTATTCTTACTGAAAAATATATAAGGGAAGAGAAGTACTTATGCATTCTACTGCTCCAAGTTAGCAAAACTGTGCTTTGAGTATATGTTTATCCTGATATGTGATCTAAATTTTAGCCACAGCCACAGACCAATCATTAAAACATAAAACTTCTAGTCATTAAAATAAGTTCCTAACCAATGAATTATATAAGGCTTACACAGGGGAGAGGTATTTGTTTGTCATTTCCTTCCATTTAACTTAAAGCTCAAAGATGCAATAAATTCTACAAATCTAACAATAATAGCCATGTCTGAAATATGATGCCAAGAGTAATGCTGTTTGGATTCTTACCAAACTCAAAATACTGTTTTCTGAAACTACCCTAGTGCATTTATAAGAGCATTTGTGGGAAAACCACACTTATATGTACAGCTTCCTTGTTGCACAAGAAAGGCCAGTTTTGTCTTTATCTTAAAGAGGCTTTGTCATAGAATGTGATATTTTTGAACACTTTCTCTCCTTTAAATATTCTTTTCCCTTTTTTTTTATTTTTTAGTAACTCTTCTAGAAGTTTCCCTCACAATTCTCTGGCTGATTCTTAGTTTCTTCACAGGTACTTCTTTTGTTCTTTCATTTTACTTAAAAGATTGCGTTCAATAGGTACCGTTTTTATCCTTCTCTTTTCACTTTGCTTTCTCTTCCTCACAATCTCACATATATCCATGACTTCAATTACCAAATATTCATAATACCGTATGGCCAACCCATATCTCTATCGTAAGCTTGAGATATCAACATCTAATTGACTAGTTGCCATAGTCACTTGGATGTCCCATAGAAACCTCAATGTCTACCCAACCATAAGTGAATTCACTACCCATTCGTTATATAATAAATGTTTGTTGGGGGTCTACCCTGAGCCTGGGACTGGATTAGGCACTGATGATGTAATGATCAACAAATTGCCTTTCTTTCTCCCCTCGTGAAGTTCCTTCTTCCTTTACCAGTCCTCCGACTATATTACCTGAATCAGCACGGTACCATTATCCATCTAGTTACGCAAGTCAGAAACCTAAATATAATTCATGACTCCTCTCTTTTCTTTACAATTCATGTTCAATCATTCCCCTAGTCCTATCCATTTTCTCCCTTTTTATCTCTTAATCTGTCAATTTCTTTATTCTTTGTTACATTATATTCCATTGGCTTAGTTTAAGCCACCTTCACCTCTGGCCTGCAATGATCCCCTAACAAGCTTCTCTGTCTCAAGTTATGCTTAAAACCTTTCAATAATCTTCAATTAACTTATAAACAAAATCCAAACTTCTTACCATAATGCAAAAAGACCTGAATTAAAAGTGCTTATTTATATGTCTATAAATACAAGTTATTCACCATTTAGGGCCCCCTTGTTCTCAATTTATAGCAAATTAAAATATCAGGATTTTTTTTTTATCAGGATTATTATGAGAGAAACAATAAACGGACTTATCTGTAGATGAATACAGATACTATATGCTCTGACTTTAATTTTCTATTTATGTATAATCATTTAAAATTGCTATTAATTGAAGCTTCTGCTACAGGAACAATACTAGCCAACGTTTACCTAGCACATATTATGTATCAAGCACTTTACATATACTAATTCACTTAATCATTACAACAACCCAATGAGATAGGCACCGTTACTATCCTCATGCTATTTATGTGATAACCAAGGAATCAACTAGTTTAATAATTGGCCAAAGGAAACATAGTTAGTAAGTGGGGAGACTGGTATTCCAGACAATGGTTCCAGAACCATACTCTTAACCATTATACACTATACAAAATAAAATCAGATTGAGCAAGGTATTAAATGAGGACTTTGGTTTTGTAAAGATGATACATGCTCATCATACAGACTTCATAAATATAAAGAAGAAAATAAAAATGATCCCTAATTCTACCACCCAGAAATAACAATCATTAACAGCTAATATAAATGATTCTAGATATCTCTTTATGCCTAAATAAAACAGATGGATAGGAAAAATAGATAAATGAATGGATAGATAATAAAAATAATGTTGTGTACTGTATCTACTGATTTATGTGGAAGATGATAAAATTTGCACTTATCTACCCTATACTGTTTTTACTTTTGTCAGTTTTATTATTACATTATTATCAATATCTATAAAATGTGGATGATTCCCCTAATGATAATTCCTCCATTATTATGTCTTAATTTAATATTTAAATGATTGTCTCCCTTGGTACCTTTTAGCCACAGTTTTGCT
>NW_011888931.1:3580127-3582091 GCF_000151845.1 Pteropus vampyrus | reverse complement strand
ACATACAATTGTTAAAATGTATCAAATTGGACAATTAATCTAGAATTTTGAACAAAAATAGACAAAAATCAACACATACTATATGCTTACATTTGTTTCCAAATAGAAACAAAACTAAACTATATTTTAGAGGGATGAATTCTCGAGTATGAAATTATGAAAACAAAGCAAGATACTAATTATCATAAAAGGCAAGAGAGTTGGCTCTAGGTGGGCTGTGATAAGAGGCTGCCAAGGAGTTGTGGAGTAATGACAGTATTCTATTTCTTGGCTTGGGTGGCAGTTACACAAATCTCCCTTTTCTAATAATTTGCTAAATTATTAGAAAATAATTCTATGTAAATGTTCATTTACATTCGCACTTCATCTGTGCTATATTTTACAAATTGAAAGTTTTAAAACTGTTTTTTAATTTCACAGTGAGCACAAACATACACAGGAAATAGTACTGAACAGCCCATTTATTCAGCTATTGAACTAAGCCCGTATCACGACTGGCTGGATGAGATATATAATGTGGAGAAATAAATTCCGCATAATCCTCAAATTAAAAGTCCCTAGAGCTTGTTTTAAAATGAGAAAACTAAGATTCAGCAGATTAAATGATTCACACAATTGCTTTTCATTTGGCATTTTGGTATCTAAGTTAAATCCATATGCTTTAAAAAGTATGCAGATGAAAAACAAATAACAAAAAAATGTGAAAGAAAAATGTCCTTACTGGTACAAATGTGCGAAGCATATATTCTATTTTATGTCTTGCATAAACTCTATAAGGTCACAAAGACTAGTTCTGTAGTAGAAGAAATATCTGGGCAGCCACAAAGAGATTAAATCTCTTCTGTATACAAACAAGCATAGTTTTCCTTTTTTTTATCCTTTGTAAAGAACAAATAAACCCAATGTAAAAATAAAAAAATCACTATGTAAATGCAACATAATTATGTTTAAACCACAGAAGACAGGAAATTTAGAGTTACAAATTCCATGGTAAGTTTTAATTCTATCCTTGTGTATATGTTTTATAAAAGAGTCTTTCATTACATGATCATGTAACACTAGATCATGTAACAATCAGTTCTGCAGATGTTTATTTTACAATGTGTGGAAGGAAAATATTTTATAGGATAAATTATAGGAAATTAGTACATTATTTAGGTAAATTGTTATGTAAAATTTCTTAGGATCCTAGATATTTACAGAATATTAATAGAAACACTTTTTTTTCTTGATTGTCTTTAAAGAACATGAAATGTACTCTTTTATAGGCAGGCACTCACTTATATTTGAAAGCCAACCTTTAGATTTTAAAGTTATTTTAAAAGAATGAAAAACTTAGGACATTAGGATGTTAGTATGTTTTGAATCATGTATGCCAGGCTTTTTGTACAAAAGAACAATAGAGACTAAAGTAAATCACGAATATTTACAAGTTCATAACAAATACAAAAAAAACAGCCCTTATTGTCACAATTGAAGTTGCTAGGGTTCCTGACAACTCATATATTTAAAATTTGATTTTTTAAAGGAAGAAAAAAAATTTATCCTGCCTTTCCTGTATGAATTATAATTCAGGTTAACCAAATAATTAGCAATCAACTAATTAGAATATAAAAATAAAGGAAAAAATCCTCAAGGCCTCTGGATGAAAGGATCAAATAACTTACAAGACTGAAGAATTAGACTAGCATCGGACTTAAAAAAAAGGCAACAATGAAGCAGAATTTTCTTAATTCGATGAAAAAAGTAGGAACCAAAGATTTTATATCTAGCAAGGCTGTCTTCTGAATATTTACAGAAAAATAGCTTCACTGGATAGCCACATGTGCTTCTGCATTGCAAAAGAAAAAAATTAATGAAACAAAGAGGCAATCTATGAAATGGGAGAAATATTTATAAACCATATTTCTGACAAGGAGTTAATATTTAAAATATATAAGGAATTCATACAACTCAACCTCCCC
>NW_011888931.1:3568023-3571907 GCF_000151845.1 Pteropus vampyrus | reverse complement strand
TCTTTTGCCTACATATATTTATTTTGAAATGCAAGTAGCTTTATCAGGACGTGTTACTACGGGCCATTCTGAATGAATATCACTAGGATCTTTTTGGGGCTTTTGATCTACAGATTCATGCAAAAAAATTTTCTTCTGTTATAGCTTTAATTAAGATCATATTCCATTGGTTCCAACCTTTTCTTAAGGAACACCAACTATGATTAATGCTGGATCTCTTTGGGTTATCTATTTATCTAGCTTCTATTATAATTTTAATATATTTTTCTTTTAAATTTCAATTTTATTTCCTATATACCACATTTCTGGCTGTGTATTCAGTTGTGTTTATTGTATTTCTTCTGCTTCTATCTAGGCTTTTAGTTCAATAAGTTTTCTACTTCTCTTCTGAGCTCTGACAACTTGCTTTTTATAACTATTTAGATTGTCTTATAAAGTCTTTTTGTAAAACTTTATGTAATTTCTTTTGCAGTTTTATTAAGAGGGAATATACTGCTTTAATGGCTTTATGATTGTAAGAAAATTATTTGTCTAAATTTACCTGTTTCCTTTCGTGATGAAATTACCTCAAATACAATCCCACGAAAATCTGCAATTCTCTTCGCCCTACAAACACATCTCCATTCAGTTTTGAGCATTCAAATGGTCAATCTGGCTCACTCCAAATCTCTAAAAATTTATAGTCTCACTGTGCTGTGTTCTGGCAATCATGGTCTCTAGTATCCTTTTCACTCCTAAGTGTCTCCTGCAGTCTCCTTGGGCTGGATGACTATTGTAGACAATATAAAATGACATGTCCATATGACTTTTCCTTAGGCTCCACTTCTGATGTTTTATAATGAAAAACTAGGTCTCCGATGGAAAATCCCTCACTTCTTCTAAAGCCCATTCACTCCCCTCGTGTCTGCTCTCTATGAAACAAATGTTGGCTATGCATCTCATGACCATGACACTTTTTTGGGGGGGAAATCTTACTATCTGAAGAGGCATGTGTTAGCTGTCAGCACATTACATATAGGCCAATAATTCATAGCATTTTGCAGGTGTGTTTCACATTTAAGATTTGGAGTTGTGGCCATTTCCTTGTTTGGGGGAATATGATTTTTTTCTACTTTTACTCTTCACTGTAGTTTTCATTTCACTATCCTGAAATCAAGGCTCTCATAAAATTCCACAAAATAATTCTATATATTTACTAATAAATGTTTATTTACTGCCATCCCATTATTTACTATTTTAAAATTACTTTTTTCCCCAACTCAGTCTAAAGGTTCTTGAAGCCTATTTAACAGAGTCATTCTTTCTCTTTCATTACATTTTTGTTGCTTCTAAATCTAGGTTAAAATTCAAAATAAAAAATAAATGTGTGTAGCTGTTTCTCTGGCCTTTTCTTCTTCTCTTGAATGGATTCAACTGAAAATTAATAAATATAATAATTTACTTAATATAGTTATATTAAAACGAGTTTGAAGGCCCATTCAAAAGAAATGTAATGATGATATTTAGAAGAAATTTTCAGGTGTCAACTAGATAACCTGATAATAACTTATGTAAAAATCATTAAATCTTAGATATAAAATAGTACCAGGAGCTTTGCAAGAATAAGTTGTAATCTATATAAATAAAATTCGTTGTGTTTATTAAGAAATTAGTAGTCATAAAGAGATAAAAAGACGATTTGTGACACAGTTGCACGGTGATATACAGAAAACATACGACTAACAAGACAGACAATGATAAAAGCTACATAAAAGTATAAAAAAATTTCAAAGTAGCTTCTCGAGCAAAGCTCAATCCCATCTCAGGGCTTTTGTGTTTCCTACTCTTTGTCTGAGATGTTCTTTCCTCAGGTGCCTTCTCATCTCTCAGGTCTTGGTTCAAATATTATCCTCCCAGAAACCACTTTCGTCTCTTCCCTCTTCTCCTTCCTCTTTCGAATCCAGCTAAAGTAAGCCCTCCCCACTTAGTTGCTGTCTTTCAATCACACAGTTTTCTTTGTCACATTTACTACTATCTGAAATCACGTTAGATGCTCAAGAGTTTACAGTCTGTGCCTCACATACAATAGAATGTGAGTTCCAAGAGAGCAGGAATTTTCTTTGTTACACTGTGTTATCTCCAGCGGCCGGAACAAAAGATGCTTGAAAAATATTTGCTCAAACACAAATAACAATATAACTCTAGATAATTAACAGTTGCGGGGGGGAAAACATGAAACTTGAGAGGTAGACTGGGGCCAGAAGGCAAATGTTTTGAATACCAGGCTAAGGAAAGGAGCTGTGCAGGAAGGTGTAAAAGGGGGAGAGATCTGAAGTGAGATCAAGAGAACCGACTTCAGAAGTCCAGGTTAGAGGTGACAGAACCTCAACTTGAGAGCAGAGAGGAGATACATTCAAAAAAATTCAGATGTAATTGGTGGTAGTTGGTAGATCTGAGCAGACAGAAAACAAGAAGAGCCAAATATCAAAAGAAGTACATAAAGTCATTTCTGAAAAGCGTTTATCAAGTTTTAATGAACACCATGTGTTTTTCAAAGAGATAAATGTATTAGAAAATTGTTTTATAATGCCAGCCAACATTCTTCCCTTAAAGTTAGCATGTTACGTGTAAGTAGTGTTCGTTAGTGTCTGAAACACCTGAGACCAAGACTCTGACAACCAAATTCTAAAGCAGTTATGAAGGCTTTAAGTACTTGTGTACCAGCATGTGGTTAGACGAAGCCGCGAGAATCCAAAAGAGAATCATGTTAAAAAGTTCTATGACTGTCTTAGAGTTTGGGGCTTTTTATGAAGAGGGCCTACACAACTGAATACATGTAATCCTTGTTCTCAGATACCAGGAAAGTGGGCTGAAGGGAGGAAGTACAACCAGAGACTACTGGCACAGAGTATAAGCCTTCAGTAGTGACCAAATGATGAAACAGACAGCAAACTGCACCTCCCCAGGGTTCTCTGTATGGCCACATAACGTATGGTGCTCCATACATAGCAGTCCATATGAATGTTACTCCCTAGAGTTGTGCAGGATATATCTGTACATAGCAGCCCCCAAAGGAGCTGAATGAATAAATGAGTGAATCAGAATAAAATGACATAGGAGATACATACACGAATGTATGTATGTATGTATGTATGTATGTATGTATGTATGTATGGTATATATAAACACAATAAACAACCCAAAATAAAAATATGTAACCTATTAAAATATGTACACTCTATATTACTCTGTATTAAATGCAAATTATAAGCTTAAATTATTTCCTTAATAGCCTGAAAAGTTCTACTGATTAGCATTGTCTGAATCACTCAGTCCTTTATTGCATTTCTTAATGGAAATCAGAGGAGTCATAGGACCCAAGAGGGGGCAGGACCAGAGTATCGGGACTGAATGGAAACGTCCCTACCATATTTTTGTCTCTACCCAGTATTAGTTAGGTAGGTTCAGGGACTGATCTCTTGCTTCATAATGCCTGATAGGATAAATGCCTGCACAGCCTCTGAAAAGGGCGATACTGAGAATTCGGGAAGATAGAATTAGCCATCTAGGTCTCTCCTTTGTCTGACCCCATCTTATTTGTCGATACTACCTCCTATTCATCTTCCTCTGATTGGACTTTCCAATCTTGCACTCTCTCATTGCTCAGGCCTCTACACAAATATCCCTCGGTCATGCTTCCCTATTCTTCCACCCATTCAAATAGGTTTTATTCATTAACAATACACTTCATCCACTTCCTCTAGATAACTCATTATGACAATTGTTATGGACTGAATTACAGCCCCCATATGTTCATGTGTTGAAGTCTTAATCTCTAGTACCTAGAATGTAACTATATTTCAAGACAGGGTTTTTAAAGAAGTGATTAAGTTCGAATGGGATTC
>NW_011888931.1:3565439-3567973 GCF_000151845.1 Pteropus vampyrus | reverse complement strand
AGAAACAGTAAATATAACAAAATACAAATAATTATAAAATATTATGACATCGTTGAGACCAAACATATCAGTTATACCCATAAATGTGAATGGGCTTAATTCATTTATTAAAAGAAAAAATATTCTTATTTTGGTTTACAAAGCAAGACTCATGTATATACTATATAAAAGGGCACACCTAAAACAAAATGATTCAGAAAGACTAAAAATAAAGAGTAGAGCAAGATATTCTAAAAAATGAAAAAAATTTAAAAAGCAGGGATAAAGATTCTAATATCAGACAAAGTAGAAATCAAGCCAAAACTTATTAAACATGAAAAAGAATAGCACTTGGAATATTAAAAGCCACAATTCACAATGATTAGAAACATTTATGTACCAAGTAACACAGCATCTGACTTTAAGAAGCAAAAACTACATGAGACGTGAGAAGACAGAAGTACGTTAGTAAGAGATTTTAATAAACCATTTTCAGTATAAGACAGATAAACTCAATAGTTTGTATACGACAGATTAACAGTACAAAAATAATAAGTAGAGATAGAGGATCATAATAAAGTGGATCTTAAGGATACACATCAAACTTTACACTCTGTTGACAGGAACTACATCTTCATCCCAAGTATCTATGCTTCACATAAATTCATCTTATATTAGGTCATAAAGAAAACATTAGTAAGTTCTATAAAAAGTAGAAATAAAACAATCAACCACTCTCTGACCAAAATGTAGTAGTGATAAATATCTAACAACCAAAAGGAGTTCTTCCATGTGGATTTTTTTTTTTTTTGGATCCAATAAACAACTCCGGGGCTAAAGGAGAAATACAAATTGAACTTAACAAATTTCTAAAGAAATAATGATAATAAAAGCGCTACATGTAAGAATCTACACAGGACATTTAAAGCAGAGTCAAACAGAGACAGCATCAACCACTTTTATTTTTTTAAAAGAATACAAATAAGCAAAATACCTTCTCAGCTCAAAAATTAGAAAAACGATTGTAAAATAAACCAAAAGAAAGCAACAAGTAATTAATAAAAATAAGAAATTTATGAGGTAGAGAATAGAACAGCATACCTAATTAATAAAATAACATTTTTTCAGAAAATCAAAATAGAGAAACTACACTAGATGACCCAAGAAAAAAAAAAATCAAGAGAAAGCTCACATATACAAAAGTAAAAAATAATGAGAAAATAACCATTGAAAAAAGACAAATTTAAGTCATAAGACATTACTTTGCAAACCACTATTCAAATAAACTTGATATACCAAACAAAACTGATCACGTTATAAGGAAACACACATTGCCAAAGTTGACCCCATTAGAGTAGAAAGTATAAGTAGACCAGTTTCCATAGAAGAACTAGAGAAAGCTAATACACACACACACACACACACACACACACACACACACACACACACACACACACACACACGGCCCATATTGTTGCACAGTAGACTTCTACACAACCTTGAAAGTCTAGGGGTCCCATTGCTCAATAAATTACTCCAAAGTATTGAAATGAAAGAAAACTGCCTAATTGATTTTGTGAAGCGGGTGTAACATATGATACTTAGATTTGATAAAGATTGTAAAAAAAGGACAACAGACTAATATCACTCATGAGTATCATTACAAAAATACTAAATAAAATATTATCGAATGGGATCCTACACCACATTAAGAAAATAGTACACCATGACCAAGTGAAAATTCCCAGAATGCAAAATTGGTTCAATGTTTGGAAACCTATTAATATCATTCACCATATTAACAGATGTAAGGAAAAAATCACAATGGAGCATAATCTCCATAAATGCTTAAAAAACCTTTGACAAGATTCAGTACCTATTTTTGATTTAAAAAAAGAAAAAACACTTTAAAAATAGAAATTTTTTAAAAAGAGGTTTTTTAATACGATAAAACATGTATACTTCAGTCCTCAAGATATTATCTTACTTAATAGAGAAACACTAGAGGCATTTCCACCAAAACCAGAAACAAGGCAAAGAGGCCTATTATCTCCACTACAATTCAACTTAGTGCCAGGGAATTAGCTAATAAAATTAGGCAAGAGAAATCAATTTTAAGAATAAAAATATGTAAAGAAGCAAAACTTTTTCTGGAATATCTTAAAGCAGAGTCAGCAAATGTTTCTGTAAAGAACTAGAAAGTAAGTATTTTAGTCTTTGTGGGTTATTCACTTTCTGTCATTAACTTACTCAACTCTGCCACTATAATGGTGGCCGAAGACAATACATAAATGAATGTGTAACTATGTTCCCATAAAACTTTATTTATAAAAACAGGACTTGGTCCATGGGCTATAGTTTGTCAACCGCTGTGCTAGAGAATTAACAATAAAATGAACTCAAATAATAAGAGAATTCCATAAGGTAGTAGCATACAGAATTAACATAAAATTCAATAGTGTTCATAGAGACAATCAGTTGAAGGGCATAATGGCAGGAGAAAAAAGCCATTAACAGCACAGCAAGGAAGATTAAATATTTAGTGATGAAATGAA
>NW_011888931.1:3557177-3564544 GCF_000151845.1 Pteropus vampyrus | reverse complement strand
TTGGTGGGCTTCATCTAATCAGTTGAAGGTCTTAATAGAACAAAGACCGACCTCCCTGAGCAAGAAGGAGTCCTGCCAGAAGACTGCCTGTGAACTCAAATTGCAATTTTTTTCCTGAGTCTCCAGCCTGCTAGCCTATTCCAGCAGAATTTGGACTTGTCAAGCCTCCACAATCATATGAGCTAATTCCTTAAAATAAATCTCTCTTTCTCTAGAGAGATAATAAGATATAGATAGATAGATAGATAGATAGATAGATAGATAGATAGATAAATAGATAGATAGATCTACCTATCATCCATCCATCCATCCATCCATCCATCCATCTATATCTTTGATTCCCTGGAGAACTCTAATACAACAACTTTTACCCATATAGTTCCTCCCTTTCTGGATATATACACATGTGTGTGTATGTTTGCATGTTTGTGTGTGTGTATTTCTATATAATCCTGCTATTACTCTTAAATTATACAACATTTAAGCCTTTTCTTCCTAATTAGACAACAATTTGCTTAAGGACCATGATCATAGCTTAATATCCTTTGTTTTTTCCCCCTCATCAGTTCGCAGCTCTTGTTAGGTACTCAAAATATGTTTGCTAAATTGAATTGAGAAACAAGGAGGATACGAAGAGTATTCTATCTAAAACAACTTAGGACCTCAGTTAGATAGAGATAGGTAATTCTTCCCCGGGATATAGAGAAAATTTTTGTTGACTATATTAAGGTTTCTGCAAGAGAAATTGACTACTGGGTATTTTTAGTCTTCCCAATATGCCCAGCATCAGCCCTCCAGCTCATTCAAGGGAACAACATGGCTCTGTAAGTCACGATTTGGTAACCTTGTGGCTATTTATCTGTAAATGCATTTTTCTTTTTCATCATTTGTGCACACCATTTGTAAGTGATGATATTATTCTATGATTATTCAAGTGCTTCCCATAACACTCTCAAATAAAATGGTCACTCTGTAGGGCCACTTACATCATACTTTCAGATTCTACTGCACAAGCACCAACTGCTTTTGTGACATTGACGAGTAGAGCTTGGTTTATTCCAACGAGGAGGTTTACGAGTGGCTGAATGCCACCACACTTCCGGACCAGGACTCGGTTTTCATATTCTTGGCAACACTCTCCCAACGCGCCAACCACGTTCACAAGGACTTCTTCGGGCTGGTCAGTTAAAAGTCCCACCAAAGTTTCAATGGCTTTGTATTCCCGAAACCTAAGTTTACCACAAGAAAAAGAGATTGGAGGTAGGAAAAGAGGAGAACAATATTATTTTTCATATAAAGTTAGCTGATGATAACATTAATCGCTAAAAATTACTACTGCCAACTATATGCTCGATCCATCCATCCTTACAAGAACCCTATGATTTGTATCCTATTATAATCCCCATTCTCAAAAAGTTAATCTGAAGCTTGGTAAATAGTGAAGCTGGCGTCCACACGTAGCCATCTGTGTGCCCTTAACCACTACACTGCACAACCTCTAAGGCAACTACAATTTCTTCCAAATTTGAGCGGCAACTATTCCACTATGCTAAGGGCTATTTCCCCACGTTACAGAGACCATTTTACACAAACAAAGCCAAATAAACCTAATATGTGTTAAACTGGACATGTGAATTTCTTATTAAAGAAAATCATCACACCGAGACAAGGAAGATTTGCCTCAGAACATCCATCACTGTGTGAGAACTCTAAAAATAAATGGAGATAAATTTGAGCATTAAATTAAATCAGATGGTCATAAAGTTTACAAAGACTTTGAAAGTAAATGAAATCACATCTGAAGATGACTACTCTTTAAGATTAACTGGTTAGTTGGCATTTAGCTCACTCATCTTGTTTATCTTTAGAAAAGAGAGAAAAATGGAACCACTTGTGTATCTCTTAAGATTCAGTGGAAAATTCATCTTCTCACCTTGACAGGTGTCTGCAGGAAGTATCAGAAATGCTTCACATTTAAATGGCTGCCCATATGCAAAACAGCTCATTTGGACAGATTATCAGCAAGCCCCAGAGCCCTAATGAGGCATAGAAAACCACTGCCAGGAGGTGGGGTGGGAAATAGTGGCCTTTCATTTCTAAGAATTTAATTCCGCCAATTTAGTCCAAAACGTACATCTATGAAAACTATAGCAGTAACATTAAAATGGACTCTTTCTTACAATAGCATTAAATTACAAGAATGTGTTTTGGTGGCCATATTTTCATTACAGAATGTGGAATGCCTTCTCTTACTTGGTCACATTCTCTTTGCTGATGGAACATTTCCATATTGCCCCTGTGACAGCAGCCAAACGTTTTTTATTGTCGGTGTTATTGAGCAGACTGGCCAGGGGTTTAAGTCCTCCGTGCAGCCTAACCAGGTCACGAGTTTCCTCATCTTCAGCACACTACACAAAAAATCAAATCAGAAGCTGTCAGTGATCAAGGCATACCAAGATCTCCGTGATTATTAAAGAGGCTGTCATTCTAGTAACTATAAAACTTCTTTTCAGAGAGTACCGTTTTCTGAAGGCACCTCCAAGTAAAATATAATTCTTCTCTACACTGGCAGCTATCTGACAGTCTCTCTGCTAGGTTTTGGCCATGTCTAGCAGTTTCTGCACATTTAGCAATTTTCTCAAGCCAGCTCTGAGGTACCTGGGTTTCCACCAAGACAGACAGAGGTTGGTAAATCTAGAATGTCACATGCATCAATGGAGGATTTCTGCAGTGATGCAACCAGAATCTTGGGAAAACATAGTAGATAGATTAGTGACAGGGATTCAGTCAGATCTTTAATGACCCCCCAAATCTAAGAGATAAGGAATTTCCCCCAACAGAGTTTCTATGTCCAGTGGGTTATATCAATAGCAACTGACATTTTATTCAAACATGTTTATCCATATGTTTGTATCATCTTTCGAAATAAATATGCACCACATAGGTGATCCCAACTGATCAACCTTCCTAGGTTATAGAGCAAGATGATGATTTACTACAGGTTTGCTATTATCCTAAGGATACAGCTGGGCTCTGAGGCCACATGATACAGATGCATGTCATACAACATCCATGAGAACCACTAGAGGAAATTCTCATCATAATACACCATGAGGCACCTGCCATGTTTATCTTCCATTTGCGACTTTCTGTTCTGGTTCAGCTGCAACTTTTAAAAATTAATCACTATTTCTATCCAACCTGTAATGGTTTCTCATATGGGGCACATATACAAGTCAAGACATATCTTTGTTACGAGCGGAATTGTGCCCTCAAAACTCTTTTTTAAGCTGCAGCTCTAACGCCTGTAC
Source organism: Pteropus vampyrus (assembly GCF_000151845.1). Classification (NCBI taxonomy): domain Eukaryota; kingdom Metazoa; phylum Chordata; class Mammalia; order Chiroptera; family Pteropodidae; genus Pteropus; species Pteropus vampyrus. Next base: position 3,561,233 of record NW_011888931.1, on the reverse strand, counting down.
TTCAGTATGTGACCATATTTGAAAAGAGTCTTTAAAGAGGTAATTAAGGTTAAACGAGGTCATTGAGCTCGGCTCTGAAATCCAATCTGGCTGATGTCCTTATAAGAAGAGGCTAATAGGACACAGAGGAAAGATCATGTAAAGATGGAGGGAGAATGACATGAAGATGGCCATTTCCAAGCCAAGGAAAGAGTCCTCAGAAGGAATCAGTTCTGTCTACACCTTGATCTAGGACTTCTAGCCTCCAGAACTATAGGGAAATAAATATCCACCAGGCATTTAAGCCACCAGTGCATGATATTTTGTTATGGCAGCCACGGCAAACTAATACAACCTTCTACTAACATGAACCTCTTCTCTATCTTTTTGATGCACTCTCACTTTGCATATTTTAAAACGCATTCCTCTAGGAAATCTATTCTGATTAGACAGAAGCTGGCCAGGCCAGTAACCAGCCATATACTAATTTATCGAGGCCATCTTTTCTTCCCCTTTACCATTTTAATCTGTTTTCTGGCATACAATAAGTCCTCACCTAACATCATCGACAGGTTCTGTGACTTGAAGTGAAACGATGTGTAACAAAATCAATTTTACCATAGGCTAAGAGTTAAGTTACTATAGCATCTCATCGACATTATAATGAAATAATGTTGAATGAAACAATGTTATTTGAAGATATTCTGTACTATGAAATTTATAACCCATATAAAGTTAACAAAGATTAAAGTAAATAAATTAAAAAACAGATAAAACAGGAATACACACACACACACACACACACACACACACACACACTTGTACTCATTCATCCACCTTGTCTTGGTAGGAGATAGATTTTCCAAGACCACTGTGTTTGAATGGGATATATGAAAAGCAATATAGAAGCACCGTACACATATTTAGTCATTTTATACTAACTAAATCATTTTAGCAGACAAAGATACATGTGTCTTACAGAATTGCAAATAATCAGACAGGCTGAAGCAGGTTGCTCTCTGAAATTTACAGGCATCTGTCACTAGCACTAGACAATGGTTCTCAGACCTATGTGTACATGAAAATCCCTGGACGATCTTGGAAAAATGCAGATTCCTGAGTCCCATCCCCAGAGAATGAGGCCTCGTGTTTAGAAGCACCACCTCAACCTACATGAAGACCACCAGGACTGGGTGGAGGGTCCCCTGTACCTGGTAGATGGCCATGGCGCAATGCTCCTGCAGTTGCTCATTCTCACTATTTAGGTTCTTTACTAGATTTTCAATTATCCTTTCTGCTTTGATTGCAGCTCGGTAGTTTTCCTAGGAATATGAATTTAAATATTGATATGTGCATAATGCACACATATAAGTATTTACATTTATTAATAAGTACACTAAATAAACTTTCTAAGTAAATACATTAAAGCCCAAGGTTCACATAAGGGTGTAACAATAAGAGAACTTAGTCAACATGTTCAAAAAAATATCACATAGATAACAATTTAATTAATGTTCTATTAGTATTTTGATCTCTTTCTAATAGGATACTGACTTCTTGTGGGGGAAAATCCTTAGCAGTCATGATAACCTTACAAATTGTTTTTTGGCTGAGAAAGGCAAGGGGAGCGGAGCTGGTCTGGGTACCTCTGATGCGCATTCTTGCAATGTCCCCACCACCGGAATCAGCATGTTTTCATGAGACGTCTTCAATAACCGAGCCAGCAAAGGAATACCCCCCGCCTTGCGGATGGCTTCTTTATTCGTATAGCTCTTACTGCAGCTCCACAGCGCCTGCGCCCCACAGCGGGCCACTTCCACGTCTCTTTCGTCATACAAACTCGATTGAACAGGCTCTGTGGCGTTCTGTGCACAGTCGAGAAGAGCAACCTACGAGAACAAACACGGTATATGTGGGAATCTTTAAAATAAAAGACTACATCCAACAACAGCCACAGGCTTGCCACCAAGCTCACCTCAATCAAAAATAAGAATATTTTTAAAAATTAACGTTCATACTACACAGCAGCCAGTGAAAGCAAAGACGGTATTTTCCTAACATGGCTCTAACAGTTACGTTAGTAAGATTTGTAAACCACATCCTCAGCCCCGGCATCTCAGGAAAGCAGGCTCCCTAAAGCCATTAGAACTGTCTGATGAGAAATGACTGGCTACATTCTCTTAAAACCCTGACATAGCATCCCACCTGCACTACTGAAACCAAGCAAACCAAATGGCACAGATGCCAGGATGCCCTTTTCTTTGAAAAAACCAAAGTTACTGGAGACCTTAAGAAAAGGCAGTTTATATGGATATAGCAGTATGTCAGGGGGCCCCAAAGATGAAGTAAAGCAAGCCCCCCAGAACTGTCTGTATCCAACACATGTCTACACCATTCTCCTCTCTCTCTGCAGGCCAAATTCCATGGATACTGCCCACATAATCACGACCACCAATCCCGAGTTTAGAAGGGAGTAGCCCAGACTAAGTAGAGTCTTTGATTCCTAATTTCAAATTCCTGGGAGAGATATGTGGAACCAGCTTGAGTCAGGTGGACGCCTGTGGTCTAATTAGTTATGGCCCAAGGAAGGACAGGGGTGAGGAGAATTTACATGGGTTCAGGTATCGCAATGTGAGGAAGATATTCTAAAACAATGGGATTGAACACAGGGCAGAGAGACTAAAAGTATCTGTGGACTACAGTTATTCCCTCTTATCTATATGAAGTCCAGACTCCATAGCTCATCGGATAAGGCCCTGTGGGATCACCGTGGTCCTCCACCTTCACCTCTCACTGTGCAGCCAGCCCATCTCTCCCTAGGTCTGGACACATTAAACCACTTGCAGTTTCTGAACACGTAGTGTTGTTTCTAGCTCTGGGCCTTTACTAACACGACTCCATCTTCCTGAAATGCCTGTCCCTGGTGTGTCTGCCTGACAAATACCTACTCATCTTTCAAGACTCAACAAAGATAACATCTTTTCTTTCCAGTTTCTCTTGACCCTGCTCCCTCAAGTAGGATCCATTGATCACCCCCTCCCCTTTGCTCTTCCACTATTCCTAGTACTGACTTCCATAAAATACCTAATACTCACCCCATCACACTTATACTTTTGCTTATAGCCCCCCTTCCCCCACCACTGTGAGACTGTGACATGTCTATGGTCAGGAACATACATTTTTAAAAAATTTATTATTTTTGCCTACAGCACCTGGTCTTCCTAGGTGGTCTCCCATCCAAATACTAACAAGGCCCGAACCTGCTTAACTTCAGAGATCAGACTTCGGGCTCGTTCAGTGTGGCATGGCCGTAGACCATAGACCATGGCTCCATTGGGGCGCAAACCCAGGATCTTCTGTGTAAAGCAGACATGCTAACCGCTACACTATGGAACCACGTCCAGGAACATACATTTTTTATATTCATAATTCCACCAGCTAGTTCTTTACTTGGCACACATTTCAAGAAATGTTTGAAATGGTTTTCAATGAAAGTGTCAAGTATGCTACACATACAGAGGAACATGAAAACTGGCCACAGAATTCACAGAGCTAGATTCGGCAATACACCCATGCCTGATGCATTCTCCCTGCCTACTCAGACTTTGGGTCTTCTGCCCTGTCTTCTATTAGGTGTGTCTCTCCAGAGACTGACCTTCATCCAGGTGCTCCAATCTCACTGTGGCCAGTGACCTTCTGCCTTCTCTGATCCTGACCTTGATGCCCTTGCTCTGATGCCATAAGCAGTTCACTGATCCATCTCTGCATTGGTGACCTCCCTCATTTCCAGTTTTCCCTGCGGACTTTACCATCCCCACCCCATACCTAGTAAACAAAAGTGAATCCCCAATCTCTGTCCTTCTCAGATGTGTTCTCGACCCAGCAATTATGAGTTTATTATTAGTCTATCTATTATTGGTCTTTCCTGTACCTGATTCAGCTATTATTTAAAATTAAATCAAAATGTGTGTCATTAACATGACTAAATTAGTGCAATCATACAAATTCCAGGCCTTCAAATGTGATGCATAAAACTTCCCTAAAAACATATTTTAGTTTCACATTACGTTATTCATT
>NW_011888931.1:3554949-3557127 GCF_000151845.1 Pteropus vampyrus | reverse complement strand
CTCACTGTGGCCAGTGACCTTCTGCCTTCTCTGATCCTGACCTTGATGCCCTTGCTCTGATGCCATAAGCAGTTCACTGATCCATCTCTGCATTGGTGACCTCCCTCATATCCAGTTTTCCCTGCGGACTTTACCATCCCCACCCCATACCTAGTAAACAAAAGTGAATCCCCAATCTCTGTCCTTCTCAGATGTGTTCTCGACCCAGCAATTATGAGTTTAGTATTAGTCTATCTATTATTGGTCTTTCCTGTACCTGATTCAGCTATTATTTAAAATTAAATCAAAATGTGTGTCATTAACATGACTAAATTAGTGCAATCATACAAATTCCAGGCCTTCAAATGTGATGCATAAAACTTCCCTAAAAACATATTTTAGTTTCACATTACGTTATTCATTCTTATAATTTAATGGGAGTAGTTTCAGTGGGGAGCCACATCAGCCTACCATGTAATTTCATTATTTAAACAGAACAATGACAATCACAGTAATAATTACCTCTTCCCCCAAGATTTTATTATAAAATTTTGTAAACATATACAAAAGCTGAAAGAATTATACAGCCATTATACAGCAATATCCATACACCCACCACCTAAATTCTACAATTAACATTCTGCCATATTTGTTTTATCACACAGCTAAGCATCATTCATCCACCTGTCCATATAGAAATCCATCTTATTTTTGAAACAGTAATTATCATTTACAGTGCTCTACAGATTACAAATGAAAACAAAGAATCTCTTTCAGTAAATTTCTGAACACATTTTACTGTGCATGTATTCACATTATTTTTCCCCCAAAAACAGTATTTATTTATAGAATTTATTGATCCCAAATCTATTGCATTTGGTTATGTCGCTTTTAATTAGGAATATTTTCCCTGCCTTTTCTTGTTTTTGTTTTTTATTTATGACCTAGAAATTTCAGAGTTCAGGTCAGATAATTTAAAAACTGTCCGAGTCTGAATTTGTCTGATTGCTTCTTCATGGCTGAATTCAGGTTAAACATTTTTGGCCAGAATATTCCAAAAGTGATGTCGTACTTCCCAATGTATCCATTAGGAGGCACTTGGTGCCAGTTTGTCCTGTTATTGATGATGCTAAATTTGATCACTTTATGATAGTGTACACTAGATTTCCCCACAGAAAAAAATACAACTATCCCCTCTGTTCTTAATAAGTAATTTGATATAATAAATATGATATTTTTGAGACTGTGAATATCCTGTTAAATCCATATTATGATTAACCTTTTTATATGCGTAATGTATGGTACTAAATTCTATGGATGACACTAAGATGAATAAGACATGTTTCTCATCTTAAGGAACTTAAAATACAGAAGTGGTGACCTCTAGTATAGTAAAAGCTGTGGGAGAGACACACTATCTGTCGATCCTTACCTAGGAGGTTAGAAATGCATTTCCATATTACACTTTATTAAGGTCTTTCCTGCCATGCAAGGGTGTTAAGGAGAGTTTTTTCTTTCAGCGATAGTTATTGAAATAATCTTTTTTTCTGATTATAAAAGTAATACTTCTATGACAAACTGGCAAATGTGGTAAAATAGAATAAAAATTTAGTAATCACCTCAGATCAAACCCCTGTGAACAATTTTCAATTTTCAATTATTTCAAATGTCTTTTCTGTACTTGTTAGGTAGGTCTTTAAAAATTGAGACCATAGATGCCATCAATTTTTAATCCTATTATGGTTTATATAATATTAAATATACATTTATTCCTTGTTATTAAATAAACTTCCAAAATATAATGCTAATAGCTGAAAATAGATATTTCTTATGGGTATACTGCAAACTATTTTACTTATTGCATAATGTAAAACATGCTGTTTTCAGTTGTCGCTCTCTTAGAAGTAACAATGAGATGAATAAGTATCTGCAACTCTGACTCTCTCCTTGGGGACAATCCTCATGGTGAGGTCACCACACTGGAGGTCAAGAGCTACCAACCTGCTATGCACTGCACAGGCTCTCACCATCCATCACCAACACTGCATGCGCACATGCATACACGCACACACACGCACACGCGCGCACACCCACATACACTGTAACACACACTATATCCCTACCAATGTAATAGGTGAAAATTACATCTATTTTTTTTAATTTGTATTTCTTTGCAAAATAATGTTGAACATGTTTTTT
>NW_011888931.1:3549498-3554800 GCF_000151845.1 Pteropus vampyrus | reverse complement strand
AATATATAATTTACATATGTATATATAAATACTCATCATTTAAAAAGCGCATACTAATGAAAAAGAACCAGAAGAGAAAGAAGAAGAGCAGAGAGATGAGAAGAACAGCTAACAGTAGAAGTAGCAGATTATCAGTAAGAATAGCAGATAAACACGAGAAGCAGGCAGCAGGAGTGGCAGGCACCTAGCACTAAGAAGTGAACCACGAGAAGGTAAGAATAAGGTTCCTCATCCACTATGACAAAGCACTCACCTTACATTTGACTTCATCTGTATCAAGTAAATTGATTAAAACTTCAAGGCCTCCAACATCCCTGATTGCCAACTGGCAGGTCTCTTGTGCTAAGTTGAAATCCTTCATTGAACACAATGCAATCACTGTAGCGGTCTGATTTCCTCCCTATGAAGACACAGTGCCACAGAAAGATTAAATAGGATCATCCTCCCATAGAAATGTACTAAACGGTTATAAATCCGTGAACTGGGAAATGTAACTCCCCACTCACACGGCACATTACACTTTATTCAAGTTCTCCGTGTGGGTTATAATGTGTTAAATGAATCGTGTGGAGCTAAAGTATGAAAAAGCTGTACAGAGTGTCATAAAACATTATTCCAATAAAGAGAACATTTAAAGATGGTCGGTCTGCTTTAAGCAGCTACAGCATTAGGCGGTCTTAGTGTATTAAATAGAGTCGAGGGGCAAGCCTTGAGAGAGCCACTGAGGAATGTAAGTTTTATGCAGAGGTGACAAGTGGTCCCTATAGTTCTCACCCAGTATACTGTGCCATGCAAACCATGTCTGAAAATTCTTCTTACAGATGTACATATGTTCTTATTTTTGTACGCATGTGCATGCACATGTATGTTCTTACAGATGCAGGTATGGTCTTACGTGCATACGTACGTATATGCTCACTCTTACATATGTACATGTGTTCTTAGCATGAACGTACGTACATATGTTCTTACAAATGCATGTATGTTTGGAAGAGGGAAAACCTGGAAGGAGGGAAACCATGTGGGAGGCAGTGTAACAATCCACGTTGGAGCCAAGAGGAAGTGGAGTAAGGGCTGCGGAGGTTGCGAAAGAAGAGGCAGTTCCGTTAAGATCTGGAGATGACGCAGTGGGTGGCTGAAGAAGAGGAAGATAAAGCTTCACTGCCATGAGCAAAATGCTGGCCCAAACGAGAGGATCACGCGAATCAACGTTTACGTAATCACCACATATAAAGAATAGTGGGGAACTGCTCCTTCAAGATAAAACGATCTGAGAGCGTTTTTAAAATTTAATGATTGATCAGTGAAACTGACCTGCCAGGAAATTAAAATCAGAATTCAGTGCAGGAATTCTTAAACAATGTCCACTGATCATTAATACCTTGAAAATCTTCTGAAGAACACAGCATAGTACAGATTACTTCTACTGCTGTTAAGACTAGCTGGTAAATAAGAGTTCTAGTATAAGCACTAAAATAGTTCATAAGACACAAAAGCAATATGTCTAATGTAGCTAAGACTAAACTATTTTTGTAAAATGTGGTCATAAAAGAGTCTTGTCTCGGATTTCTACCTCAAAACATAGTACCAATGGCATAAAAAAAAACAAAAAACAACCTTTTCTTTTTTGAGGGAAGATGTCTATAAATTGTTTATTTGCATTTGTTATCATTACTCTATATTGCCATATCCATTATATATGTGTACATATAGATAACATATAGACTTAGCACAAAAAATGGAAATTATATTCAAGCTGCCCATCTCCCTCCATAGCACGGTACTCAAATCCTCCTGTGAATTGAATATAATATGTTACTTTTAAAATAAGACACTGAAATGGGATTACTAGAGGGCAAGCGGCAAAAGTGAAATTGGAAAGGTTTAGACTTCAGCCTTTCCTCTCCTTTCCAGAAAATTCTCTCCAGATCTCTAAAAATGTTATGAACCACTATCCTGTGGAGACACCACTGACAATTTCCGTATTTACGTTAAATTAATTTTATATTAATTTTCCTTCTGGGTTATCTAGACTGTCCTCTATGTTCAAAATTAAGTCTAGAATGACAATAGCCTTAATTTTATTATTTACATTTAAAGTACATTTTATTCCTTCAATTCTTAGTGTCCTTTTCTCAGTATCAAGAGAGATTTTAACAGCACTAACTTTCCTACAGTTGGTCCTGAAACATAAAATAATAAGCCCTCTATGTATTACTGTCAGTTTCATAAACTTTCTCATTTGGGGGGCACAGGACCCCCACATGCTAGTACTTCTGATGCCTCTTTTAGAAAAAGAAATGGCAGATATTTTGTAAACCGTAAAGAATCTAAATGTTACTCATCATTAATTAAACAATGAAGAATAAAGAAAAGCAAAGCAAGTAAGAAAAAACAATTCATTAAACGAAGCCCTTTTTCTGAATTTAAATAGTTAAAAGGAGCTAGAAAGTTCCCGTGGGGTACCTGAAGGAACAAACCCAGGTTCCTACATTAAAAGGTTGAAAATGCAAACCAAGAGCTTCAGGTAGAGTGAGTTCCTTAGGCAGTAGCTTCAGGGTCAAGCTTGGCTAGAAAGCGAGATGTCAGACAGTTGTGTCATGCCTCAGTCAAGCCGAGAGTCCCCACGCCACAGGCCCAGCTTCCTGAAGAAGAGTGTACTATCCCGACATTCAGTTGTACATGATCAAGGACCTCCTTGACTGCTATTCTTGCGTTATATTTTCTTTGATAGCCATTTTACACTTATACACTCAGTACAATCATCGCTTCCTTATTTCATTTTAAGGTCTCCCAATTTTTCTCTTTCTGTAGACTATGTCTATCCTTGGAGCTTTATTTCATTGTTTACACTACGACCGATGACATCAATTTTTTAAAAGTCGTGCACTTGCAGCGGATGCTCAAAAGGTAACATTCTGTATTTTTCTGAATTATCTCTAGGCCAATTTTGAAGCCAAAGGATGGAAAATTTACATTTATCATAAAGAAGTTAGATCCTGATAGAAAAAAAGAATTCTGTAAATTAAGAGCTTTTTCTGAAAATCTGGAAACATATTCATAGGCTTGAGGGATTTTTTTTTTTCAGAACAGTTTTATATTAGGGAAAGTTAGTTTTTCCACATTTCAGGATTTAGTTCTACCCTTGTCACTGACCACACTCCCCGAAGGATTATAAATCTTTCAGAATGAATACCAGAGGATGGGAGCCAAAATATTCAACATACAGAGCCGCAAATGTTAGCCAATTGCTATCCTTTAAATACCAGCTATGTCAAAAAATTTTCAAATGTTCGTTCTCCTTTCCCAGACGCCATAAACATCTCACTGTGGAGAAGCAGTGCAAATACACTCCTTTTTTAATTAAATCTCCCTGGAGAATGTAATTAATTGCCAATCCTTATTTTCACATTTTATAATGCATTTGCATTTGTGAGGTTTTTAAGTGCTGGAGAAAACATAGTAAAATATTATTTTACAAGCTTCTGAAGGGTTTTGAAGAATGCTTCCAATAAGGTTTTCCACTCCTTAAATTAATGCAATTCTTTTGCTAGTTGTCTTCCTGCCCCTGCTTCTTCTCAGACATCTCCTGGCTCTGTCCGCCTTCAGATATTTTGCAACTCACATTCCCTTTTATGACCGGGAGACATTTGTTCATGTGCATAATCAGTTTTTAAACACACAAAGGTTGAATGAATGTTGCTTTCTCTTACTTTTCTCAAAATTTCTTTTTGAAAGACAAGATGAATAGAAGACATTTTTCTAAATAATGTTTTTCATTGTTTTAAATACAACCTTTGAAATAAAAATGTATTACATTATTTGGTATAAAGAGCAATACTCACTCCCAAACCCCCTTACTGCTTGATAAGGAATAAATATTGACTAAGTTTAGGTGGAGAATGTATTCAAGATCAAATCGGGAAGCAAGCTGCCTCAAATCATTTTTATATTCTTTCACTCAACAAATTTACACACTAACTAGTCACTGCGTTCAACGCTAGGCCCCTGAGACATCCGGGTAAATAAAAACAGACATGGTCTTTGTCTTTATGGAGCTTACAGTTTAGCGAAGATGAAAGATTTTCATTTTTTTTTAAGCCCATTCAAATACGTGAAAACTATGAAAAGTGCTATAAGGGAGAAGGGCATGGGGCAACAAAGGCCCACGATAGGGCCTTTAACCAGGCCAGGGGCATCAGGGAAGTTCTGCCCAAGGACCATATGTTTGGACCGAGGTCTGGACAAAGAGTAGGAGCTTTTCCCTGATGGAGAAGGGAACTGATGGAAGGCATTGCAGTCAGTGGAAACGGTATGTGCAAAGCTCTACACTGACGTGGAACATGGCGTGTTGAAGACCTAAAGGCAGCCAGTGTGGCTGAGACCCAGATAGTGGGTGGCTGAGTGGTCCAAGACGAGCAGGGTGGGCAACACACCCTGCTGGGCCCATAGGCAGGGTTGAGAATTTTAATCTTTGTTGAAGATTGATAGGAAATAGTCAAGAGCAGTTGTTTTTCTGGGGAGAGGACGGGGAAAGACTAACATGAGCTGAGTATATTTTTAAAAGACCATTCTGTTGAAGAGGCCCCTGGCTGGAAAGGGGCAAGTGTGGACATCAGGTTACTGCAGCTATGCAGAGAAGAGCATATAGAAAGGGGTGACTCGGATCCGGAGGCTGATGTGATTTACCGTGTCAGAAAGAATTCGAGGAACTTGGTTCAGAAGAGGATACTACAAAGCTAGTAGATGGAACTGATGGGCAACACACTCACAGGGACAGTAAGTCACAGCTTGCTGTCAGAGCCCCACAGGACGACAGTGAGGCAAGGCAGCAGACAGAGGCATGACTGGGAACTCAGGCCTCTCTTTTCCTGTCCCCCAGTGTCCGTGATCAAGAGTCAGCAGGCAAGACCTGGTGAGGTGACACAACCATCACATAGCCATCCAGCTGGCTTTCTATGTTCTTAGCATTTCTTCCTCCAAACACGCCACTCAGAGAGCAAGAAAAGTGAGTGCCTGCCAATGACTGTTAATGACGATGAAGGGCCTGGCGCCCGGCATGGAGCTTTGGCTTACAGGTGCTCATCCCCTCCCGGGGTCAGAAATGGCGAACAGTCAGTGCTCAAAGTGAGTGGCACATGGCCACGTAAGTCAAGGCGGTAAAATATATTGCCTTGCCTTCTGTTTATTTGCAAAACAATTTTATACCGATGATTCAGTGCTCATAAACCTAAGACTCAAGAGATGAGACTCAGAGAACTCCAGGAAGGAAAATGAGAAAAGACTGTTCCAGAAGAAAAAA
>NW_011888931.1:3533369-3549448 GCF_000151845.1 Pteropus vampyrus | reverse complement strand
ATCAAGAGTCAGCAGGCAAGACCTGGTGAGGTGACACAACCATCACATAGCCATCCAGCTGGCTTTCTATGTTCTTAGCATTTCTTCCTCCAAACACGCCACTCAGAGAGCAAGAAAAGTGAGTGCCTGCCAATGACTGTTAATGACGATGAAGGGCCTGGCGCCCGGCATGGAGCTTTGGCTTACAGGTGCTCATCCCCTCCCGGGGTCAGAAATGGCGAACAGTCAGTGCTCAAAGTGAGTGGCACATGGCCACGTAAGTCAAGGCGGTAAAATATATTGCCTTGCCTTCTGTTTATTTGCAAAACGATTTTATACCGATGATTCAGTGCTCATAAACCTAAGACTCAAGAGATGAGACTCAGAGAACTCCAGGAAGGAAAATGAGAAAAGACTGTTCCAGAAGAAAAAAGAAATTTGACTCAGACTGTTATACTACAAGCTTGCTAAGAATTCTGATTGGGAATAAGGGGTAAGGGACGATGCAAGGATTCCCTACACATTCTTTTTAAATAGCCGTGGAACATTGACAGACATTGATAATTTATTGGAATATCCTAGTTATTACAATGAGAAAAAATCTGTACCAAATATAACTGCCTTCCTAAAAAGAGTAGAAGAATGAATTGAATAATTATGATAATTACTAAAAATAGCTCAGTAAAGTGGCTGGATACAAGGGCAACATTCAAAAAAATAAGTAACTTTCCATACACTAAGAATAACAAATAGAAATGTATAATCTGAAAAATGTTCCCATGACAATATTAGCAAAATAACAACAAAAATATCTGAGTAAATCTCACAAGAAATGTGTTGGAAATATATGGAAAAAAGCAATTAAGTTTTACTAAAGTACGCAAAGAATTAAATAAATAAATGGTTATACCATACTCCTAAATAGGATAGCTGAATGTTATTAAAATTGCAGTTTATCCAATGGTAACTTATAAATTCATGCAAACCAACCAAAGTCTCAATAGCAGTTTTTGAGTTGTTTCTTTTTTTAAACTTAATTCTCAGCTCATTCTAAATATGACTTGGAATACAAAATACACAAAAAGTAGGTTTAAATTTTTTAAAGAAAACTCTCTGGCAAATCAATTATTAAAATACAGCAAACTATAGCAATTAAAACAGTATGGAACTGGCTTGGGAACATCCAAATAAATCAACATAACAGAGACAGACCCAGAAACAAACTCTCGCATGTGAGACTATACAGTATTTGTTAAAGGTAGATGCTCTCAAATCATTTAAGAAAAGAGTGGACAAGCCAATAACCTGTGTTGATACAACTATCCACCTAGAGAAGAAAAGTAAAGTTAGATACCACCTCTTACTATACATAAATCCAAATGGATTAAGGACCTGAACTTTTTTAAAAAGCTACTATCAGAAGGAAATAGAAAGCATTTGTTGTCTTAGAATGGCTTCAGAAGAACCTTTCTAACTCTCAAGACACAAAATCCATAAGCCACTAAGAAAACAGTTGATATATTTATTAATGTACAATTTAAAAACTCATAACAAAGAGTAGATAAAAAGACATGACAAAATATCTGTAAATAATATAATGAAGAATTAATTTGCATTGAGAACCGAAGACAAAGAACTCCACAGAAAAACAGGCAAGGCGTACAATACAATGGCTACTGACATTTCAAAAAATTTATCAATCTCACTAGTAATCAGGAATAAGCAAATTTACACATGACACATTTTTCCCTTATCAGAATTGGCCAAATAAATAAATAAATAAATAAATAAAATACTGCAGATTAGTAAGAATTTATAACAGTGAATCTCTTTCCTAGATGAACAAGTCTCAGACCCTGGGGAGAGTTTAAAGGCTATTAATGGCCAGACCTTTTCTAGACAAATTCAGTTAAAACTTCCACAAATGGTATCTGGGCATCGGGGTCTTTGTTTGTTTTGTTTTTAAAAGCCTGGCTGATTTCGTTCTGTAATAAAGGTTGAAAACCTTTGGTATTTTACTAATAGAATGTAAACTGATGCTTGCTTTCTGTAGAGAGTATCAAATAAAAAGATTTTTATAGAATCCAGCTTGGTTGGTTTATTACTTTTCATTATTTCCCTTTAAATTAAAAAAAAAAATGCAGTACTTCCCAAACTTTACTGTGCATATATTTTTTCTGTTTATTAAAACAGCTTTATTGAAGTATAATTGATATACAAAAAACTGCACATCTTTAATGTATACAAGTTGATGAGCTTGGAAATATGCACACACCTTTGAAGCCATCAACAACAGATTTATTACCATCGATCAAGGTAATAAACATATCCATCACCTCCAAAAGTTTCCTTATGTTTTTTGCAGTAATACCACTTAACATGAGAGCTACCCTCTTAATTTTTTAAAGGGCACAATACAGTATTATTACCTATAGGCACTTACGTTATACAGCAGATCTCTAGAACTTACTCATCTTGCAAAACTGAAACATTATACCCATTGAACGACAACTCCCCATTAGAACTATCAACATTTAAATGTATACTCTTTGACCCAAGCAATTCCATTTCAAAGAATCTACCCTACAGAAATAGTGTCCATAGCCAAAGAATACATAAACATATTTGCTGCAGTGCTGCTGGAGCAACAAAAATTGATCTGGGAGATGATCTAACAAGTTATCAAAAAAGAACTGTTCAATTATTGATATATACATATAATGAAATACTATGTAGCAACTTAAAGGGCTCAAATAGGCATGAAAGATCACCAAGGTGTAACATTAAATATAAAAAGAAAAATGTAGAATAGTATGACTTCATTTTATGTATAAAAATTATAAATGTATATGAACAGAAACATCTGGAAGGGAGCTTTCACTTTCATTATTTTGCATGGCTTGAATATTTACAATGAGCGTATGATAATGCATTTTATAATATTTTAAGATGTTAAATTCAGAAGAGAATAAGAAAAGGACCAGAAGAGGAACATATGCTTCTGTTATACCCTGCATGTCACAGAAACATTAAGAGGCCACAACCAGATAGCCACACCCACCCAGAGAGCAAAAGCTGGGAAGAAAGTCACAGCCCTTGCCAGCAGGAATCTCAGAGGCTAGTAGACCAAAAAGGGACATGGAGTTTAACATTTGTCCTATAAACATGCAGTTTGTAATAATGATTACAACAGATTATAGATTCACGTGTAAAATGAAAGATCATTTATACCCAATCTGGTACCTCTTTTACTCCTTTAGAAATTCTTCAGCATACAAACTTCTATAACAAGACATGAATATGTGTTTTGAGAACAAAAAGTAAACCAGCTTGGTGCATTATATTAACTGGGAGCTAGGCAATATTATTTTACTTCACTATGTTTAGCCTCTCAAATTTGAGGGGAAGCATACTTTGAGGAACAAAAAAAATGGTGTGGCTACAAATACATCAGGCAGCAAATACCTTGGAAATATCTATTACATTTTCAGATCATTACATAAAACTGCCTTAGATATCAAAATTCTTTCCAATCAAAAATCTTATGAATAGCTAGATGGGCAGTGTGTATCATATAATTATGCTCTAGCTGGGCTAGTTCACAGTGTGCATTCATGAATGAATGAATGAGTTAAAGCTTAAGAGGCTGCCTATGAGATTTTTTAAATTGTCATTTTTCAGTAGTTAAGTTGACATGGTTGTATAATGCTAGCTAGAAGTGGCATAAACTGTTATGGTTCACTAGCATTGTATTATCATACTCATCAAATCACCTTTGCTTTTTCTCCACTTTCATTTATTTATAATAGCCGAAAGGAAGGAGATTTTAAAGCTCAAAAACTGAAAAAGTTATTATTTTATTTTGGGAGTATAGATTTCCCTGTGGAAATGAGAAATCTCTCCATCACTTCCACCATCTCTTGTGTAATAAAAATCAAAGGGGATGACTTCTTTTTTTGTGGGCAATATAAACATACAAGTAATACACATCTCGAGTAATCCAAGTATTTAAAAGATGTTCATTTCTTACACCTGATGAGTTAAGAAAATATAAATGTGAACTCTAATGGGTAGAAATTTTGTTGGATGATGGAATTTAAAATATGATATCTGACAGGTAGTTTTTTTAAAAAGCTTTTTTTAAAAAAGCTCTCCTACTCTTTGTCACAGTCTTTTTTTTTTTAAGTTAACCCATGTCAATGTAACAACGTATGTCTTAACTTAAAGAATGTATCTCAGGAAAGTGGTATTAATCTTCCTTTTTAACTAGTGGAGTTTATCTGGGTGCATAAACAGTGACTTTTTTTTTTCATTTTTGAAAGATTCTTTTCAATAAGAATAACACAGTACGACGTTCCTCTCCATTTAAGTAAAAACCTAGCAAAAGAGCACTCTCATACTGCCTCCAAAAACGACTACTGAATTTCTTTAAAAAGTGTTTTCTGTTTAGTTAGCCTCTTATACAGATGAGAAGAAGAAGAAAAAAAAACCCAAGATAGAAAAAAAGGAACATCCAACAGCAAAGCCTGCAGCACCCCCGACCCTTGAAGTTCTTGACAGTGGGACGGGATAACCAGGCAACCGGTAGTAAAGACAGGAGTCTGGATGCCAGTCCTGGCCTCACGCCGCCTTCTGTGTGGCCAGGAGTGAAGTATTTCTCAGCTTTTCCACAATGAAACAAGAATCACAGTACCTGCCACTCTATACCCAAAGCCCAAGTAATGGGGAAGGAATTTAATTAACTGTAATTGATTGCAAAGTCCATCAAATTCTTGCAATGAAAAATCATATACCTATTTGAGGAATACCTCAGAGGTATTGTGGTTTCAGTTCCAGTCCACCACATTAAAGCCTCACAATACAGCAAGTCCTTCATTTCTGCCAGTGGAGGGTCTTGCCTTCAATTTGTAAAAAATGCAACATCTGTGAAGCACAATAAAGTGAAGCACAATAGCTATGCCTGCGACTCCCTATTACCGCTTAGAACTCTTTAACCAGTTAAGGGTGGGTGTGTGTGTGGGGGGTGTGTGTGTGCATGTGTTCGCTTCGTGGAAGATCATTAAGGAACTGACCACCGTAAAGGGATGAAGAAGTACAAATTAGTAGTTACAAAACAGTGATGAGGATGTAGAATACAGCATAGAGAACATACATAGTCAATATTATCGTCATGGCTATGTGCAGTGCCAGGTGGGTGCTAGAGTAATCGGGGGATCACTTCATAAATTACATAATTGTCTAACCATTGTACTGTGTACCCGAAACTAACAATGAATGAATGAATGAAAGTAGTCTTTAACCAAAGTTTTCAAATATGAGAATATCACTGCTGAGAATCCCTGCACCAGACCGGAAATCCAAACCGGGCCAGGGGAGGGAGGCCCGAGTGTTTCCTGGGAAGCTTCATGGGCTTTCTGGTGTGATTGTCTTTTAGTTATCACTCTGGAGAGTCCTGGCCTGAGAATTATGAATTTGTGGATACATGACAGAACAGGAGAATAACTAGCAAGACCCCCGGCTCATATGAAAAGTGAAGTCGACACCAGTGTTTTACAAATTGGATCATACAGAATGAACAAATTAGGCACTACCTCTCACCAACACGTCGGTGTGGAGAGAGAAGATAAATGCACAGCAGTCATTATAAGTTGCTACTCAGCAGCCTACAGCAGACATTTTCCGCTTAGTGAAGGTTCAGATACCATCACCATCTCCCCAGAATGTGGGAACAAGGACTGCCCCTGTATCACTTTCAAGACTGACACCACATTTGTGAATATACATTAAAAAGCCCTCAGTCTCCCCAGGCTTCACATCTAGCTCCTCACAGTTTCAGTGGTAAGAGCTTTCACTTGGAAGGAAACTCACTTTAAAAATAGACCTTTTTTGCTTTTTGCTTCAAACTTTCCCAATTACTTATCTTCCTTTAATTAATCTTTTGTGTCTATGAGCTAGTTGCATAAAATTACCAAATGTTACTTTAAGATTTTTTTTAAAAGGCCATGATGTAATCTGCTTATAGGATGGCAAACTAACATTTAAAGAAAGACTTCCAGTTTAACACTGGAATTTTGATCCAAAAATATTGCCTCAGTTGTACTAACTCAAGGGAGAGGCAGCAACTCTCTGATTAACTATTAAGTGATCACGTTCCATCATAAATTAAAAGACAAAACAGGGCCACAAGCTCCATACTCTCTCCTCAGTCTCACTTATCCTGTGGCTCCTGAAGAGGCACAGCTTCATTTCTAATGACTAATTTGAGTTTCGTTCCTTTATTTCCAACTACTGCATGGGCATCTCTATTTGAACAGTTCACTCTCTTCAAACTTAATCTGTCCTGAACCAAACCTTCATCATAAATTGGCTTTCCTTTTTTCTTGGTCATTTCTTTGTTGCTACTGGAGACATGATCCTCTTCTAATCCCCCAACAGACTTTCACTATAAACACAACTGCCTTGTCACTGGCCTCCGTCTCTTCCCACCCAGATTCATTTTGCATAACACCTGCTGCTAGACTCAGCCTTTGCAATCAACACGTTCATCCTCCCACTCCCCCAGGTGGACTCTGATCGAAATCCCAGGTGCTGAAACAGACATCCGGCAGGGAGGAGATGCACCTGGAGAAATGGCCCTGGGGATTAGCCCTAGATTCCTCCATTATTGAGACATGTACTCAGGAAAGAGACCAGACCAACAAAGCCCTTCAAGTCTTCAACTTGCCTGCTAATATTATCTCAGCTGAGCTTGGGGTTGATGCGAGGATGGTACAGAGTTTATCTTCAAGGGACAGCCCTGGGAAATACCCACAGGGGAGATAAAGCCTGATTGTAGACCAAGGCTCTGAGATACCTCCAAGCTACCTAAAAGCTGACCATTTTCTTGCCATCACTTTAGTCTCAATTTTCTCTTGGATTTACTGATCCTGTAGTATTAAATTCCAAACCCAATCCAACCCCAAGCCACACAGAAATGGACTGCAACACGCCTCCGGCCTTCCATCCAGAAATTCATTCTTGGTTTTAAGGATACTTGCACTAATGGGTATGAAATGCAGATCTCTAATTATGGCCTTTTAACATTTTGTCTCATGTTACTAAAGAGAACCCATTTCTATTAATTTATGGTATTATAACAGTTGTTGCTAATAATCATTCAGCGCTCCTCCTATTTGACAAAGGAGTTCTCCACATACCTGATTTAGAAATGAGTGAAACTTCTGTATTTTTAGAGATGAACAGGATTAGTGTAGAGCATACACCTTAAAAACCGTCTCCCCTACTCATTGGAACTGGTCCAAAGGAAAACATTTTAACTGCAAGATTTCGAAGGAATCCTGACCAGAGGAGAAAATAATATCCATATGAAGCTCGCAAATGGGGTAAGAATAGCATATTTACAAGGAGAAAGGGAGCAGGAAAAGGCAGAGGAGAATAAAAGAAGGCAGGGAAAGATGGCAGCAGCAGAAGGAACGGCTCTGGCTCAGGAGGCAAGACAGCTCTCGAGGACCTGGGCATGAAGAACAGCACAGTCGGGCCCTTCAAGAGTGCTGTCCTCCCCCATCATACCTTCTGGGCAGAGGGCGGAGAGGCAAGCCTGTGCTCATAGCAAGACACTCTGCAAGACTCAGAAATACATTTAATAAGGTCTCGCCACTCAAGGAGCAGCTGATGAGACAGACACGATGAATCATAATGATGGCAGGAGGCAGAATACAAGTGCTTCTCACTAAGGTAGCTGAAGGGGGTTCACTGCTTCACTTAGAATTGGGGTACAGAGTCATTGGCTATGTAGAAAAAAAGTTGGAAGGCTGGTGAGTAAAAATGCAAAATATTAGCTTAAAATTGAATTGTGTTCTAAAAATCCAGATTAAAGGAATATATACATATATAAAATTTGCAAGATGTAATGAACGCGTATCAAGGCCAAATAATTAAATACAAACTCCCTTTACTTACATGCCAAGATCTGAGCTCATAGGTCTGGATAAATAATAAGCTATAGTTCATTGACCTGTTTGGGTATTAATGAGCTCATCAAATTTTTTTTTCAACAATCACAGACATTGCTGTACTTGGAAAATTGTAAGTAGAAAGTCAGGTCAACATTAATATTCCTCTGCTAGTTTAAATCTACATTTAAGGCATAATTTTATAAATTAAAATGTCAGGTTATTTATTTTGAGATTACCTACAGACGTTCAATTGTGCATTTCACAGACTTTTAATATCCTTTTGTGTCTCCATATAAGACATTTATCTGCGTTGAAACCTTGAAATCATTTGTAGATATACTTTTTCTTTTATTGGCTATGCTAAGAATATTTACCTGTGGGAACTATAATAATTCCAAGCAATTTACTGTCTGGCCAAAAGTATCACATTTGCACATGATTTATTGATGAAGAACTTGTGTGAGCTTAAGTAGCACTTCATCAATAAATGTTTTCCTTAGCCATTCTGGGACAGAAACATTGCATCCCTTTTTGGCCTAGATTATAGGGACTTACCCTAAACAGTTGAAAAACTCAAGATAGTTATTCAATAATTAGACTATTTTAAGAACCCCTTTGCCATGTTCACTGGGAGGATATTATTGAAAAGGCAGTTCACTACCTAACTCACAGTCTGCCCTGCTAAGTCTTCAGGGAGAAAATTCTTTCTGCTCTTAGCCTCAGGATCAGTTACATTCATTGGCAACTGGGTTATTTCTATCTCATGGTGGTAAGAGTCTTTCCCTCACTGTATTAACTCAACAGTATTTCTCTCTCTTTACTGGTTGCTAGAAAGCCTAAAGCAAAAGCTGAGGGTCCTCTGTGTAAGTCAGTAAGACCACACCATGCATTGTCTATGTTATAATAAGTAATATAAATTATTATTGCCAATATTTTCCATGTGTTAGATTTCACTTAATATTCATAATAATCCTAAAATGTGGGAACTTTATTTTGCCATCTTGACCAATGAGGGGAAAAAAAGCCTAGATTGGTCCATCAACTCCCCCAAGGCCACTGAGCTAGTAAGTGGTAGATCCTGACTCATCTTAAGTCTTTCTGACATTGAAGATCATGCTTCTAACTGCTGCTCTGCTATTCTGCCTCCTGGCCTGGCTGATGCTTAACTCTTTTTTTCCTTTTACTAATGAAATATGGTTAATAGACCATAATTCTTTGGATAAACACCAGGGCTCTTCCAAATCTTCTTTCAAAGGCCACATACAACCACCAATGCCCATCTGGCTCAAACCACCCAAGTGCTGGGTAACAAAGTTCCCCACTAACAGACTTTTCCCCAGATGACATGCTCCTCAAGAGTAGAGATCGTGGGCAGCTCTGTGGTTCAGTAACGGAGTAGAGGTACTGCCTGGAAGGCCTACGGAGTCTGGACATCACTGCTATGTATGCTGGGCTGGGCCGCCATGCTGACTGCATGATTTGTGCATGAAGACACCTGTCAACGGGGGTGCAGGATAGTGGGGCATGAACTCCAGCCTGTGCTCCGTGCTAGTATTTCCAAACTCCCAAGATATGAATCTTCAAGATTCAGAATAAGAAGTCAGCATTACCAAGAAATTCCCAGGAATTATGGAAATCAAAGTTACTCCATACTTTTTCCTAAATTTTACTTACATTTTTAAAAATAATAACGATGACCACAACAGAGAATAATTTCCATATTAAACAGTGAATAATTTTTTGTGGTAGAGATGCTAAAAATTTCAGAGGCTTTCTGTAAAAAAAAAACTACATATTGTAGTAACATGTAAAAATGATTTTCACCTCTTATTTGATAACAGAAAACACTGAAACGGGGAACATTAATGCAAAATAAATGCCAAATAAAAGCCATTTTAAATACCGAAAAACCATATAAAATATTTTGTTTATAAGATATCATTCTTAAAATAAAAATTTAAAGCACCCAACCATTAATTGTCCTATCTGACAATGTTAGGTTTTGTTTCCTGATAAATATTCCAGGTGTAAAAAAAAAAAAAAATTTCTTTCATTTTACATTGATATTGGTCAAATTGTTCAGAGGCTTTGAAAAGCACAGCCAAGGTGGGCATTAGGGTGTGCTTCACATAAACTCATTTCCTTCTTTAATGATAAAAATATTTTATCCGCTTGCCCTGGTTCTGGTTTGGCCATTGAAGTCTATGTTGTTTTTGCTAATTCGGATTTTAGATCAGTTTCTGGTTTTATAACGGAGCGTTCCACAACATATTTACATCATCTTTTCCTGGCATTTCTTCTGTTAAATTACTAAGAAAGAACACATTGTAATGCATAATATATATACAATAGCAAACATCCAAACACTGAAAAAACGCCAGCAGACATTACCGGGTAGCACATCCAAATAACGTAACATTCAGATCTCCTTAGCATGCTTGACAAGACTACATAGCATCACAGGTGGAAAGTTCAAATTTAATGACTTATTTTGCTTCCAAATTTGTTCTTTCTTAGAACACCACTAATAGGATTTGTATAAAGTATACCATGCATATAAACTCATTAATAGTTTTGCAAGAATGACTCACCGTTAGCAGCAGACACACTAGTTTAGAGCACGATGACAGCTACAAGCAGGCTGACGGATTAGATTGTGACCACTTCTCTCCTACTTGCTCCTGTCCTGAAGCTTGGAAATGCCTGCTTTCACCTTTGACTCTGCTATCAGTATTTTTTGTTTCTTGGGTTTTTTTTTTAACTTTATTGAGGAATAATTTACAAATATAATTGTCTCTATTTAAAGTGTACAACATGCTGATTTGATATATATCTACACTGTGGAATGATTACCAAGATCAATATAATTAACTGCTCTTGTTTTCAATGATGCCAGTGGATTACTTCAAATCAGTAAGGTCTTTATGATGATGATTAAATTTTAATTCTCAAATGAAAATTAGAATACTTTTTTCCCATTTTCCCAATTTTTTGACTAGTTTTTCTTGGGATTCAGGATTCAGAAAAGCATATCACTTCTTTTTTTCTGAGAACTGCAGCTAAAGCTGTGACCATCAGAGGAAAGGGGCATATTTTTCTTGTAAGAAAACCTTTTTTTGGCTGACTTATGCCTACAAGGCCGTGTCCATGCAGAGGGCCTTTGTTGAATTCACAAAAATGTGCTATTTTACTTGAGAAAAACCTTAAAGGCACAGGAAAAGAACGCTTTAGCACTTTAAGAGTCACATAAATATCTTTAAATAATATGCAAAGCCACCTGCAAATACCCATGTTGATTTGACCAAAGATATGGAAAAGCAGGAGGAAAACATGAGATAAGTCAAATGTTTTTACAAGTATTTCTAGACTACAGCTTTAGACATGGCCCATACATCATCAATATCATTTGTCCAATATCAGAAATTAATATTAACCTGGATTTTAGCAAATCATTTTCCTTAATTTGCCTCCATCCAAGTACTTAAATAAAACATCATATGGGTCGGTTATTATGTAAAATGTTTTCACACACACATGATCTTGCTTAAGAGAATAATGGAAATAGGCCAATACACATTTTATGCATCTACAATGCATCAGACACTATACATGTTTCAAATGTGTTTTCTCAATCCTTAAAGTAATCCTATAGGATAGATATTAATTTTATTCCGTGGGTTGAGAAAAATAAGGCTCAAAACCATAACTTTTCAACAGCCACACTGTTGGTCATGCAGCCTAAAATTTAGTCTAAGTCCAACTTCCAAAATCCATGTTCTTTCCACAACACCATGCTGCAAATCAAAAAATGGTAGCAAGTCACAATATCTGGTGGCTGCCATGACCCACTGCCTACTCCCTGGCTAGAGAAAGGGCCGCCTGGCTGCTCAAGGTTATTAGACCTTCCCTCGTATACACTTAACTAAAACTAGGGATGCTTACTACCCTTATTTGAAAGAGACATACGATAAACTTGGAAGGAGAATATACAGTTTTGAAAAAAGGATTTAAAATAAACATTGCAAACATAGTACAAAAGATCTGTCTTACCTTTAAATATTTCACCAGCTTCTGAATTTGCCAATATTCCGATGGCAAATCTGCATTTGCTTCCTGACGATGATCAGGGGGTTCTTCATCTTCTTCACTCTCTGAGGAGCTTTCACTAACAATTTCCTCAATTTTGTCAGCATTCTTACTAAGAACAATAACAACAACAGCATATAATAAACATATTCATGCTACAGCATGGACATGGTTGTACTGTTACTATTTCAGAAACATATACATAGGTGATGAAAATTCTCAGAAAATCAAGAACAGAGGGGAACTTCCTCATCTTGATAAAGAATGTATACAAAAATCTATACTATCTTCACACTTAATGGTGCAAGACTGAATGCTTTCCCCCTGAGATCTAGAACAAGCATGCATGTCCACTTTGGCCAATGGCTGTTCAACATAGTAGTGGAGTCTCTAGTTTTAGATATAAATCTAACAAAACTTGTACAGGACATGTATGCTGAAAACTGTGAAATGCTGGTGAGAAAAACCAAAGTCCTAAATAGACAGACACAGTGCTCATGAATTAGAAGAGTGTACATAGTTAAGATTCCAATTTTCCCAAAATTGACAGAGGTTTAATGCAATTTCCATCAAATCCACAGTAAATGTTTCTGTAGATATAGCAAGATTTTAAGTTTATATAGAAAGGAAAGGAACTAGAATAGCTAAAACAATTTTTGAAAAAAGAAAGTGAGAAGAATCACTTTCCAGACTTCAAGATTTACTATACAGCTACAGTAATCAAGATAGTGTGGGTATTGGTGAAGGGCTAGATATAAAAAATGAACTAATCGTAACAGAGACCCAGAAATAGACCCATATATGTACACCCAACTGATTTTTGACAAAGATGCAAAGCAATCCAATAGACAGCCTTTCCATCAAATGATGCTGTAATAACTGGACTCCTTATATAAAATTAACTCAAAATGGATCACAGTCTTTATTGTAAAAGGTAAAACTATCAAAACTTTTAGAAAAAAAATCATTTTCAGCCCTACGGGTTTCATGACAAGTTCTTAGACATGACATCAAAAGCACAATCCATAAAAAAATGATAAACTGAACTTCATCAAAATTAAAAACTTGTTCTATGACAGACCTTACACATTAAGAGGATGAAAAGACAAGTAACAGAGAGGAGAAATATATGCAAATATATGCAAACTACATATCCAACCAATGATATCATAAAGAATTCTCAAAACTCGACATTAAAATAAACACAAATGATCTGATTGGAAAATGAGCAAAAGACATAGAGACATTTCATTGAAGAACATATACAGATGACAATAAACTCATAAAAAAAAGTTCGACATCATTAATCATTAGGAAAATGCTAAGACCACAATGAGGCACCAGTACATATCTTTAAGAATGGTTAAAAATACATGGCAATAGCAAATACTGGCAAGGATAAAGAAAAACTGAGTCTCACACACTGCTGGTGGGAATGTAAAATGGTACAGCCACTCTGGAAGAATCTGGCAATTTCTTAAAAAGCTAAACACATGATTACTATATGTGTCAGCAACTGGGCATTGATCCTAGAGAAATGAAAAACTTATATCCATACAAAAACTGTATATGTCTGTTCATAGCTGTTTTATTATTAATAGCCCAAAGCTGCAAAGAACTAAAATTTCCCTCAGTAGGTGAATAATTAAACTATAGTACATCCATACCATGGAATGCTACTTAACAATAAAGGAAGAGCCTAATAGAATAGTAAGAACTCCATTAATTAGCATTAACTAGCCCACTGTGTAAGAAATGGCTTTAAAGAACTTTTTGTGTCAACAGAAACATAATGAACTAACTGTGCTCTTCCAGGCGAAACAGATGGTGCTGACTTTTCAAGTTTTCCTCCATGTTTCTCCTCTTGGGTGTCTCTTTGTAAGATTTTGCGACTGAAAAAAAATTTCCTTTATTATTTTATACTGACCAACAGAATATTACAAATAGAAATGCATACAAATATTCCATCATTTCCATGCACCCAAATGATGTGTTTTCTTGACACAGACAATGACGATGAGTTCTAGCCTCATGTGACATTCTTTCGTCCTTCGAGCACAGCCATGCATTTTATATAATGAAGGAATGTTTTGTCCAGTATTTCTTTGTACTGGGAACAGGTCTTAACAGGCTGCCATTGTTGTGAAAGCCCATCACTCTGTTCCTTCTAACCTAGCGGCTTACTGCCCTGATTACAGTTACTTATTTTCTTACCTTCCTTACCCAACCTTAGAGCAGGGCCTTGTCTGGTTTTCCAGGTGTTCCCAGGTTTAGCACAGTCCTTGGCATCTACAGGGTTTTCATTAAATGCTTAAGTAAATTCTTAATTTAAAAAAAAAATAAGCACGTGGAAAAAGCAGAATTTAAAAGTTCACCTCCCAGTCAGTCAACAGAGTAGCCCACATTTGTCATTTTCAGATTCACACTTTCAAACAGAGTCGCAAAGAGCAAACACCCCCAAATCAACAAGAATCAGGGGAGCAAGAGTGTCTCCTCTTTCTACAGGACTCCCTCCTCCTGTCAGTTCTCTGAATTTGCCTCCAGAAGAAAAACATCCCCTGGTGCTCAGAAACCCTGCAGGGGAGGGTTCTGGTGTGAGCCGCTGGGAGCTTAACCCAATCAGATGACAAGATAGGACATTAAAAATAGGCTGAAACTTATAAAAAACAATGCTAAATTTTAAAAAGTGCTCTTAGCCTTCTGACTGCCTTAGCATTTACATACCACTGGCCCTTAATCTCTACTTTGATACCTATTAACAGAGGGTCCTAAGTGAAACTGGTCTTGTATATTTCAGACATTGCATCAAACCAGTGTCCACTTAAGCCTGTTAATATTTTTGAGGCTTTAGCCTTTTCACAGTATTTACTTAAAGTTCTGTTACTAGAGGAGACATTATCTCCATGAAGGTTTCTCTAATTAACTCACATAAATTTAATCACATAATTTTCATCCAAATTCCCCTGGCACTTACTTAGGTCCCTATCACTGTTTCCGTTTCCCAAGCGATTTTTCCATGTGTTTTATCATCTTTTTCACATGTAATTTGCCGACTCACCAACGACGTGAAAGTGAATTATGTTCTTCTCTTCCCTTCACAGTGCCCACTCATAAACCCTGTTGATTGTCAAATCTATCTACTTGAAGTATGAAGAGGAGCAGGAAGGAACCCACTTGTATAATAAAGGGAGGTTTTTGGGTTTTTTTTAACTACTCAGTATTATCTTACTATGAAATAAAGTTGTGTGAAAAATTAGGCAAATGTGGTTACTAAAGATGTTTTAAAAAATCCCATCATGCAGATGTCTACATACTCTTTGAAATCGACAGTGGTCTTCCAGTTTAAACTCGGCTCTAATCGCTTGGTCATTTGATTCTTCCCCAAATTAATCTGGTTCTTCAGCAAACTCTTGCCTGAACCAGTAGTAGCTTTACGTAAGGAATCTGCTTCTTCCTTCTTAGGTGCCTCGTGAGGCTGATCCTTTTCTTTTTGCTGTTCTTCATTGAGTCGTGTCTGCTTTATTAAAAAAAATTAAGATTAACATTTACAGTGATATCACTTTCGAATTATCTAGTGCTGTCTGAAAATTAACACTGGTGGTAAATTGAGAAAAGAAAGTATCAGATGCATCTAACTTGTATTGCTTAGTGACACAAACTGGATCAACTTCAGGACCAAGGCCTCTAGGGAAAATAGACTGACAGTGATATGATGTCCTAAACTTCACCTCTGCTGTAGCACAGATACAACAGCAGGGCTGGACTGCCTCACTCCTCACCACTGCTAAAAAAAAAACCTGAAATTCAAACCCTATGTTGACTGGGATGCATCATATTCAAATTGCTGAAGCCAAGGATAAAGAGAACATCTTACAGGGGGACAGATGACAGACACATGACAGAGGAGGAAACATAATGGTTAAGAGACTGCTCATCATAAACGATGCAAGCCCGAAAGAAAGGGAATTAATTATAACTTTAAAGTACTAAAAGAGAAAACAAATACTCAAAACCTGTCAACCAAAAATTCATACTGAGACAAAAAAAAAGTCTTTCAAA
>NW_011888931.1:3529363-3531944 GCF_000151845.1 Pteropus vampyrus | reverse complement strand
GTAATGAGGTACCCACATCACCAGGGTTGTCGACGGAGACGAAGTGGGGAACTTGGACTTTCACCTTTACCTTGCAGTTCCCCCAGCCCTCCACCAGTGAGGTGTCAGAGAAGGCCAGCTAAAACAAAAGATTTAAATCAAATCCAAAGTTTCACAACATCATGTCAACATTGTCTAAAATACAGTAAAAAATCACTCATTTTACCAAGAACCAGGAAGATCACAACTTGGATGAGAAAGGATAATGAATAGATTCTTATACCAAGATGAAGTAGGTGTCAGAATAATCTGACGAGAGTTTGAAGCAGTCATCAAAAATGCTTCAATGAACAATTAGAGACTTGAAACAAATGAAAAACTAGAAAGTCTCAGCAAATAAATAGAAGATATAAAGAAGAACCAAATCGACATTTCAAAACTAAAATTTACAAACCGAAATAACTCACTGGATAGGTTCAGGAAGAGGATGAAGAGGACAAAGAAGAGAATCCATTAACTTGTAGATAAAGCAAGAGAAATTACCCAATCTGAACAACAAAGAGAAAATAGATTGGAAAAAAACCGAACATAGCCTCAAGATCTGTGGGACCATAATAAAAAAAATCAACATGCATGTCATTGGAGAACCAGAAGGAGAGGGATAAGATCTGACTGAAAATGTATTCTAAGAATGTCTCAAATTTTCCCAAACTTGGAAAAAGATATAAATCTAAGCTTTAAGAAGTTGAGCAAACTCTAAATACAATAAACCCCCCAAAATCCATGCCAAGACACATAACAATCAAACTCCATGAAACTAAAGACAAGGAAAATTCCTAACAGCAAGAAACAAACAATATTTTATCTATAAGGAAAAAACAATTAAAATAACTGATTTCTCATGAGAAATCATGGAGGCCAGAAGAATCTCCTGGAACAACATTTTACAAGTGCTGAGAGTAAAGAACTGTTAACCCAGAACACCATATCCACTGAAAATATTCTTCAGGAATGAAGGAGAATTCAAGGTGTCCTCAGATAAAGAAAAACTAAGAGAATTTGTCAACAATAGACCTACTCTAAAAGAGTAAGTTCTTAAACAGAAAGTATATGATAAAAGAAGGAAACCTGCATCATCAGGAAGGAAGAGAACAATGGTCAGCATAAAAGCAGAGGTATATACAAAAGACTTTTTCCTTTTGAGTTTTCTAAATGATGTTTGATGGTTGAAGCAAAAATTATAACACTGTCTCATTAGTTATTGTATGTAGAGGAAATAGACAATTATATTATAAATGAGAGAGTATAAGGAGCTTAAAGGGAGATATGGTTTCTGTACTTCATGCAAACTGGTACAATGTCAAATAAGTAGATTATCATAAATTATGTATGCATAATGTAATACAAAATACCTATAGCAACCACAAAACAATCTATACAAAGAGATACACTCAAAACACTATGGGTGAATCAAAATGGAATTTTAAAAAATGTTCAAGTAATCCAAAGAAAAATAGGGAATAGAAAAATGAAAAACAGAAGTAATAAACAGAAAACAAAACTAAACTGGCAGACTTAAGCCCTTACATATCAATAATTAAATGTAAATGATCTAGACACAACAATCAGGAGATAAAGCTTCACAGAGTGAATTTAAAAAATGACTCAATTTATATGCTGTCTACAAGAAACTCACTTCAAATATAATGACGTATGTAGCTTGAAAGTAAAAGGAGAGAAAAATATACCATGCAAAGATTTGTTAAAAGCAAGCAGGAGTGGCTATATTAACATCAGATTAAATGAACTTCAGGGAAAAAAAAATACCTAGGACAGAGAGGGACATTTCAGAACAGTACAATGGTCAGTCTATCAAGAAGACATAACAATCCTAAATGCATATGTCAAGGTGCAAATACCAAACGGACACAACTAAAAGGGGAAACAGAAACTATAATCTACAATTATAGTTGGAGGACTTCAATACCTTTCTCTCAGCAACTGACAGGAAATCAGCAAGAATACAGAGGAACTCAACACCAAAAACCACATGGTTTAATCTGCATTTATAGAGCACTCCACCATAGCAGAATACATATTCTTTTTAAGCATCTAAAGAACATACATCAAGACTATATCCTAGGTCACACAGCAAATCTCAACAAATTTTAATTAATTATAATAATTCAGTGAGTATTCTCTGACCACAATGGACTCAAACTAACAACAACACAAACATAATAGGAAAATCTCCAAATACTCGTACACTAAACAACACATTTCTAAATAATCCATGGATTAAAGAGAAAATTTTAAAAAATTTAAAACAATGAAAATGAATATAAAACATATCAAAATGTATGGGAGGCAGCTGAAGTTCTCTGAGGATAATTTATGGCATTAAATGCTTATATTAGACAAAAAAACTCTCAAATCAATAGTCTAAGCTGCCACCTTAAGAAACTAGAAAACAAGAGTAATGGAAAATCCAGACAGGCAGAACGATGTAAAAATAGAATGTAAAGAAATGGGATTGTACCTCCAAAGTGTCAAACACTATGGTGCGAACAGAAAAGTGAAAGCTGCCTTACATTTCACCATT
>NW_011888931.1:3515396-3528268 GCF_000151845.1 Pteropus vampyrus | reverse complement strand
GAACTAAAAAAGAAAAAACACATGATTATCTTAATGGGTACAGAGAAATCATTTGATAAAATCCAACATCTATTCCTAAAAAAGTTCTCAACAACTTAGAATAGAGGGGAACTTCCTCAATCTTTTAAATGTCATCTATGAAAAACCTACAGCTAATATCATACTGAATAAGAAACTGAGTTTTCCCTTTGCCATCAGGAAAAATAGACATTTCTATTCATTTCTCTACTGGAGGTCCAAGCTAGTGCACTAAGGAAAGAAAAAGAAATAAAATGATTGAGACTAGAAAGGAAGAGGTAAAATGGCCTTTTATAGACAACATGATAGTCTACATTGAAAACCTGGAATGTACAAACTAGATACTAGAACTAATAAGTTTAGCAAGGTTTCAAGATATAAAACCAAAAAAAAAAAAAAAAGAGCATTTTTAGACAGTAGCAACAGATAATCAGATTGAAATTTTATATCTGCCATTATTAACAAGAGCCTCCAAATGTGAAATGTAGACTGGTTTTTATGAAGAAATTGACAACCTGATTTTAATATTCTAACGGACATGCAAAAGAAATAGAAGAGCTAAACAACTTTAAAAAGGAACAACAATATTGACACTACCTGACTTCAAGACTTATAAAGCTAAAGTAATCAAGACAGTGTGGTACTGGTATAGAAATAGACAAATAGATCAATGGAACAAAAACATATCCACACAAATGGGCAACTGATTTCTGACAAAAGTATAAAGATAATTCAGTGGAGAAAGGATCGTACTTTTCAACAAATGATGCTGGAACAACTATATATCTACATGCAGAAGAAAAAAAGCAACTTTGATCCATACCTCATATCATGTACACAAAATAAATTAAAATGGTATGGGTCTAAATGTAAAACATAGCATTTAAAACTTTCTAGAAGAAAACATTGGAGAAAATCTTTGTGACATTGGGTTTGACAAGACATTATTAGCTACAACACTATAAAAAATTAGTAACTTGGCCTTCACCTAAATTGAAGATATTTGCTCTTTGAAAGACCCTGCTTGGAGAAGAAAATGACAAGCACAAACTGGAAGAAATATTTACATATTACATATCTGTCATAATATATAACCCAAGAATATATATAAAGATCTCTCACAACTCAAAAATAAGAACCAATCCAATAAAAAATGGGCAAAAGATCTGAATAGACGTTTTAGCATTTAAGATATATGAATGGCAAATAAGCATATGAAAAGATGCATTCAAGACATGATAATGAAAACTCAGTGACATACCAGTGCACACCTATTAGAATGTCTAAAATTAAAGCTCTGGCCATGCCAATTATTGATGAATACATGGAAGACCTGGAACTCCCATACACTACCAGAGTGAATGTAAAATATTACAACCACTTTCGAAATCAGTTTAACAGTTGCTTAAAAATAAGAGAGCTTAAAATTTAAAGATATTTATACTGTTTGGTAGATTAAAGTAACGGCATATTTACAGAAAGAGCAGGGGTGTGAGAGAAAAGATGATCAGAGGATCAATTCCAGAAGCCCAACAACCAACTAGTAAGTGTCGAGAAAAAGAAGAGAAAAAAATTATTAAACATGTAATATGAAAAATAATTTTCCATTTTTTAAGGACATATGTCATCATTAATGAAAAATAAACAGGCAACACCAACCATATCACCATGAAAATTGCAGAACATCAGGGCTAGGAGAAAATCTTAGATTTCATTATATCACAAAAGGCAAAACTAACAGGTCATGTAAAAAGTGTCTTTAGAATTCTAGGTAAAAATTATTTCATACAGAAAGGGGACTCCAAATAGCCTAAATATTCTTGAAAAATAAGAACAAAGTTTGAGGACTCACATTTCTTGATTTTAATACTACTACAAGGATATATAATTAAAAAATCACGGTGCTGTTAAGGATGGATATATAGACCTATGGGATAGAACTGATATCCCCTAAATAAACCCTTACATGTATGGCCAATTGATTTTAATCAAGGAGGCCAAGACCATTCCATGGGGAAAGAACAATCTCTTCAACAAATGGTGCTGGGAAAACTACATATCCACATGCAACAAAATGAAATTGGACACTTATCTTACACCATATACAAACTTAACTCAAAATGAATTAAAGACCTAAATTTAAGAGCTAAAACTAAAAAATTCTTAGAAGAAAACATAGGGGCAAATCTTTATCACCTTGGATTTGGCAACGATTTCTTAAATATGATACCAAAAGCACATGCAACAAAAGAAAAAACCACATTAATCGGACTTTATTAAAATTAAAAGTATTTGTTCCTCAAAGGACACTATCGAAATTAAAGAAAAAAAAATCCACAGAATGGAAGAAAATATTTGCAAATCTTCTATCCGATAATATCCACAATATATAAATAACTCTTACAATTCAACAACAAAAGCCCAATTTTTAAAATGGGCAAAGGACTTGAACAGACATTTCTTCAAAGAAGATATAAAAATAGCCATATAAGCACATGAAAATACACTCAATATCACTAATCACTAGGGAAATGTAAATCAAAACTATAATGGGATACCACACTTCACACTTACTAGGATATCTATAATAAAACACACACACACACACACACACACACACACACACACACACGCACACACACACAGAAAATATGGGTGAAGATGTGGACAAACTGGAATCCCTGCACATTGCCAGTGAGAATGTAAAATGGTTTAGCCACTGTGAGAAGTTTGGTAGTTCCTCCAAAAGTTAAACAATTACCACACGACCCAGAAATTCCACTCCTGGGTATATACCCAAGAGAAATGAAAAAAGAAACTCAAACAGATACTTGTATGTCAATATTCACATTAACCGAAAGGTGGAAACAACCCAACTGTCTATCAACAGATGAATGAATAAACAAAATGTGGTATATACATAAATGGAATATTATTCAGCCATAAAAAGGAATGAAGTTCTGATACCTGCTGCAACATAGATAAACCTTTAAAAACATTATGCTAAGTGAAATAAGCCAAACGTAAAGGACAAAATATATGATTCCACTTATACAAAATCTCTAAAATAGGCAAATTTATAGAGAAAGTAGATTAGAGTTTACCAGGACCTGGAGGAAGGAGAATTGGGATGTTATTGCTTAAGGGGGGACAAGTTTTAGTTTGGGATGATGAAAAAGATTTGGAAATAGCAAAAATGGGTGCACAACATTATAAACGTAATTAATGCCACTAAGCAGAGGTTCCTAACCCTCAGGCTGTGGAACAGGGTCGCACAGTAGGAAGTGAGCAGGCCAGCGAGCAAAGCTTCATCTGTGTTCACAGCTGCTTCCCAAGGCTAGTATCACCACCTCAGCTCCACCTTAAATCCTCAGGCAATAGATTCTCATAGGAGCACCAGTCGCTGGTGCCAAAAGGGTTGAGGACCGCTACACTAAATGATACACTTTAAATGTTTAAAATGGCAAATTTTATATTTTATGTATATATTTTATGACAAAAACAACAAACAACAAAGGAAAACTGGGGCCCAGGAAACAAGTGATCAAACACCAGGAAACAAAAAGAATTCACAGGATGATGATGAAGAGAAGTTCCAGGACAAGAGAGGCAGTAGTCTAGAAAGAAAAGGAAGCACTCCAGAAGTTGCAGGGTCAGAAAGAAAATGGACCAGAAAAATTATCTCATATGAGACCTACGGAATTGACGCCAGCTTGAGAATCAGCCTGGAACTTAGGCGTATCATGTTAGTATTTCTTGCATAGCGTTTCTTACCCACATCAACCTCAAACAAATTATTTCATAAAATATTATATTGACTCATTTCCTTGTCCAGCACTACTTCAAAAATCACAAAAGAAGCACAGTTCTCATGTACATGCAATTGATACACTTAGTAACACAATCCTGGTAGGCAGCAATCATGAGATACCTACAAAGAAGAAAAATAATCAAAACACCTAGGCTTCATTAACAGGGTGAGTCCTTTGATTTTAGTGTCATTCATTCAAAAGGAAAGATGAAAAAGTCCTATTTAGAAAGCAATTTGAAATACTATACCTATTACCTAAAGAAAATCAGAAACATTTCCAAAGTACATTTATAGTATTTCTTACTTTATATCATATTGTGAAAAACGCTCTAATAATTAAAAGCATCATCTGAAATAGGCAGAATTGCTTCCATTTTTTATACTATAAACAGTTGTTGTTAAGTAATATAATGCTATAAAAGTTCAAAAGAGACTATAAAACTTACCTGTTTAGACATATTTTCTGAAAATTTTGCTGATTTTTCTTTTAAAAATGTGAAAAGGTCTTTATAAATTGCACCTTTTCTGTCATAATTAATTTCCTCCTCATCATCTGTCTTGCCCTTTGGGAGAAAAAGTTTGGTGCTTTTATTTATGTAATAACAATATGAGAATCTGACCAATACATCACAACCCAAGCACACATCTCATTTTCTTCTCTAAAGGACCGCAGGTAGACATTACACATGAAATGTACAGGCGAACCCCTTCCCTCCTACCTTAATGGTACTATTCAATCACTTGTTCATTCAGCAAGTCCTAACTGCATACCTCCCATACACATCTAGGGCGCTTTGCTACTGAGCAGAGAAGTCAGAGCTTCCTGCCCACTGTAATCTAATATGAAAATACATTATGACTTCAAGAGCCTTTGACGAAGTCATAAACGGCCTTGAGATTAGAATGGCACCACAGAAAAGCCTGTTTCTAGTTATCGCACTGCTCTTGTTCTGTGTGTAGTGTGGCTGCTATAGGCTTATTTTCTAGAGTTTTGATCTATATATATGCAACCACCATCTGTCCCTCTGCCTCTGTCTCTTCTTGGAACGTCACTTATATATATACATACCTGTATATATATAAAAACATATATGTATATATAACTGTAGTGTTATACATTTTGTTGTAGTTACTGAATAGTTTCGTGTTCCCTGCCTTTCATTTTTAAGCTGAGAGGAATACTTAGAAGTTTCCAAATCAAATAAAGTTGTCTGTAGATCAATAGCCTTTTACAGAAGCAAAGGTTCCTTGTCCCACTCTAGAAGGTCAAAGGAAATCATTCTTTTTTTTTAATTTCTCATTTCCTCATTTGAGATTTCACTTTTCTAAAGTATCAAAACGAACCAAAAGCAACATCATATTTAGGTCGTCTCCTTCGTTTACGAAGAAATAAGTGTCATGCTGATAAGAAAAGCACCTAAGACATGTCAGAAGAGGTGTCCACAAGTAATCGAGAAGACAGCACCAGCATTTTGATACGAACCCAAGCTGAAGTGTGACAGCTCTCCAAGCAGTCCCCTGTGATAGCTGAGACCCCATTTAGGATTTGGGTCCCCCGGTAGAATTCTGGTGAGTCCCAAAATTACACAGAAGATATCGAGGGCAGGGTGTTGCAGAGGAGAAAGCTGAGCTCCTTCTAGCTAAATTCAGTGAACAGGTATGAGACTGGAAACAAAGGTTTTTAATCCAGAAGATTCAGGAGGCTCTATGTTGTTTCTCTCACGTCTCGAAGCCCGCCCATCCCCACTCTGCTTTGTGATACTTGGGCTGGGAATCTGCAAAACTGTGCTTCTCCTTTGCCAGGCTCCCTTCAGTCAGCCAAAGTGAAAGGAAGCCTGGAAGAAGGAGAAGGGACATGCTCCCTCCTACTTGTCCCTGTTCCTGTTAGTCACCCCAGCAACAGCCTCCCTCGCCCCGGCAGTGGCAGTTGCTTCCAGTAGCAACAGTTGGTTCTAATTTCCAGAGTTTTTTTTTTTTCCCTGTAGTCCTAGCACAAGGCTCATCACAACCCCTCAGAAATACCATCATCAGCCGACTGGGGCACCATCTTCAAAGATATGGGTCTCAGCTCTGCCAAGATCCTTCTCTGAGCTCCTAAGAGGGCAGCACTCCTTATTCAGAGGTCTGGGTCTCAGTTTCATGAAGACCACCTGAACTCCAAGGGGACCAGCACTGCTGACCATTCCTCAGAGTTACTGTAAGTCCCAGTGCTGTGGGGGTCCCTCCTCTGAGCTCCTAAGGGACCATCACCAAGGCAAGCAGGGTCTACTCTCCAGGAATCCAGGTTGCAGCTCAGTAGGGCCCTCCTCTGAGATCCTAAGGTACCAGCACAGCCCCCTCCCCAGACATCTGGGGCCCAGCCTCAGGGGGCACTTCCTCCAGGCATCCACATTGTGATGACCCCTCCTCCCCTTCCCGTTGTCCCCTCTACTCCTAGGGCAGAAGCTGCAGTTATTGCTTCTGCATTACCTCAGTGCTCCTTTTTTTGCCTTTTCTCCCCTTCAACACTTGTGTTTTCATTTTATAAAGTGTAATGAGTCACTTCAAAAAGCCATTTCTTAGAAGAATGACTGAATGACGTGCAGTGGGGAACACTGGGTCTAATTCTGAGGTAATTTCGGATTGGCCCAGCAAACACACACAGCAAAGGGATCTGCCTGAATCCCACAGAACAGGACTTCATTTTCCATGGCCATTGGGATTCAATTCTGGAGACATGCCTGCACTCATAGGGACCAAGCTAAGCACGGAGGTCAATACTGTTTTTTTTTTTTTTTTTTTAATTACTTACGCCATTTAAAAACACTCCTTCTGTGCTACAGGTAATGCACAAAGTTTCAACATCATGTGGCTTCACCAGCACATAACAAATTTCTCCATGAATTTGTCTCCAAGGTGGGGCTCGACATCCATTTGAAAATTCATAATCTGAAACCAATTATCAATCAATTTAGAGTTTTATAAAATACACTGACTCAAAAAAAATTAAAATTGTTTTCATTTCCTTAAATATTAAATTCCAGTGTAGCTAATGAAGCATTTTGAAAACATAACTATGAAAAAATATATATAACATAAGTGAACCTGAGAAGATATTAACCTGAGGTATATTCGATAGATTCCAAAACTGTTTGTTCTCCTTTTCCCGAGAAACGTTTGAGCAGCTCTATATCATTCTTAACAGTTACTGGATTTAAACATATTTCTCTGAAATAAATGTTTAGAAATCCACTTTAAATACAACAAAACCTACAGAAAATACATGAAAACATTCCATTATGTTAAGAGGAACATCTTTTTTTTCAATTAAAATTGCGGATAAATTATATGACAAAATTAGTTAATTTTAGTCATGTTATCTCATAATGGTGTGAAACCATCAAGGAATTAGTGACTTGTGTATTCAATGTAATATTAAATATACTTAATAGTCACTGTTTCTTAATGTTAATAATACTATAAACACTAGAAAAATGAATGTTTTAAACTTGACAAACTCTACATGATATTTGTATTATAATTTAATAATTTATCTGAGAGCTTTAAGAGACTTTGAAAATTCTAAGGCCACTTAATGTCTACAGAATTAGATGAAATCCCACTACAATGTTTTAGCAATGTTTACTGAAAATTTTAATTTTTAGGACCAGAAATGTCCATGCAATAAACTAAAATTTCGTTTCAATAAAATTGAATGTTAAATCAATAGCAATAACTTCCATATTTTATTTTTCGTTTTTTTTATTCCCTAAAACTCTGAAAGCACTTTTTGTAGCTAATTTCTAGAGGTTTCTTTTTTTAAAAGACTCACAATGAAATATGTTTTAGAGAATAATTGAGGAGATGCAGATCCAGTTGCTTAAGCAGTATGGCAATCCTTATCTTAATCTCACTTTCAGGATCATCATCTTTGGCAATTTTATCAAGAATTTCTAATATTGATGAGTCGTCTTTCATTACATTATAATCCAAGCCCAGGATTTTTGCTATGAGATTTCTGTTAGCTGACCAAAAAAAGTAAACAAAAATTACCTACTTGTCTCATATTACAAGAAACATACAGATGAACAAATCCTTTGAAGCCCAGTCAAATGGGTTTCTTCAAGTTTTCTCTGATCAACTCAGAGAGTTAATCTCTACTTCTCAGATACACTGTACTTAGGAACTTTCTATTACTTTTTGAGAAGTTCTACCTTGTATTGTAATATCATCTATATATGTCATCTCCCTAATAGGACAAATGCCAAGACATTTTTTTAGGTGACCATGAGACACTATTCAGAATAGGCATTCAATTAATATATTCAATATTAAATCGAAGATAGAGAAATACCGGTCTTAGAAAAAGCATTACTAGAACTGTGCGTGTGTGTGTGTGTGTGTGTGTGTGTGTGTGTGTGTGTACCAGTGCTCAGTATTTACAATGCTTTCTTTCCAAAACAGCTTGCTTCCCTTAGCCTACAGATCTCCTGCCAGTCTTTTCCACCTGTTCAAACTGCATATATTTTCAATGCCTTTTGATGTTAGAGGTAGAAAAACAAATCTAGCCAGTGTTTACACACATACCAAAATTATAGTGAAAAACTCATGAGAAAGGCTGACGGAGATGTGAGAGTTGTACCCAGAGATGCTGAAAACAGACTTTGGTAAAGGTTAAACTACATATATGATTTAAAATGAGGGAGAAAAGGGCGGAACCATGTTTAGAAAGAAAGAATTCAAGTCAGGTGAAATATGTAGCCGTTCGGACGGGGAGGAGAAAAATGCCTATGGGACTAATTCAGAAAGCTTGACCTGATTGAAATGAAGTACAGAAATGCCATTCACTCTTCAACAGGAAACGGGCTAGGCCACCAGAAAACGGAAAAGGCACAGGGCTGAAGAAAGACTGCATGAGGGTAGGTGTAAGGAAAGGAGACCCAGAAATCAACTACTTATTGAGCATCTCAACTTAACAACCTTATGGCTGTTATCTATAAAGACGTAAAAAAGCTGATACTAGGTGAATTCTAGGCAAAGACATAAAAGTGACTCCCAAATTACCAGGTACCCTGCAATTTGCACCTAAAACTAAGAGTTGTACCTAGAACCCTTACAGAAAGGGCAAAATGCAGCAAAGGATACGCATCTAGCCAAACCAGATATACAGCAGTCTATGTATTAAGTTTATATACTGAGTTTAATGAACAATCATGCCCCTATTAACTATATTCTTGAATTCAGCTTTACTCTCAAGATTTAATTCCTCCTCATGGAAGTAGCTTTGGTGTACAGAAGAGCCTAATAAGGAAAGGCAGGCAAGAAATAAAAGGAGATTGCTGCCCTAAGGGATGCATCTTAATTTAATTTTTTTTAAAGGGGAAAGACCATTTTCTCACCTCACAGCCATGGACAGTGGCAAAGAAAGGCAGGACTCAGGTACCTATGCCTGGGACCCACTGATCAGATGGTTTCAAGGAAGCAAAACACATATACAACATCTTTAGGTATTTCTCATAAGAAATATTTAGAGCACAATGATAACAGGCAATTGATCACATTCTTCTTTGGAGAGTAGATGATTAGATAATAATGAGCACATTATATATCCCTAAAGAAAAGGAAAAATATTTCCCATTGACTGACTGTAACTATCACAGAAGGTTGTGTAGTCCACGATGGAATAAGTTTGAGGCAAATGGAAAGTGATGTTATTATGTGCTAAAGGAAGAGCCCACATTCATTTTAAAGGAAATAGGTCATCATCCATCACAACGGTCTGTGAGGGGAGAATGTGGATTCTGGTCCTGGACATCTGTCTTCTCTTCTGACGTGGACCTTAAAGGCTACAGGCCTCGGGTTGTTCCAGAAGCTAGGAAAGATCTCTTTAAAACGCATGCTAAAATTAGAAATCTAGAAGCTTACTAGTGGTAAAGTATTAGGCCTTTTATTTTAAAGTAGAAATTTGATATTAGCACAACATTTCAGCCAAGGAAAATTAATGACATTTTTATGAAGCTGAACATATGACTTTTTACCTTTTAGGTTATAGAATTTTTTTCAAGATACTGTAACAAATGATTTTGCCCCAGGATTATGTTTCTAAAAGTTCAAATAACAGACTGGAGTGTAAATATCACCTTCAAGACATGCTTGTGTTTCCTTCAGCTTTGTATCTCTGGCAATATATAACAAGTGTGACAGCTGCCCAAAGCTCCTAATTTTAATTAGTGGTACAGAGAGAAATAGCAAAGGCTGTCCATTTTTATCAACTTCTTCTGATTTGACTGTTGTTGCACTAAAAATGAAAAAAAAAAAAAATCGAAAGCTTCAGGTTACCTGAATGCCAGTAGAAGCTAAATTTAAATTATTTTGGCAAATTATTCCCATATCTCATTATAAAACAGAGAATATAAATACCTCTTGCTAGAAGCTTATTTTCTTTTTTCCACCTTCCTCTACACTCAGACCCTTAAAATCCCCAAACTTATTAGCAATCATAGTGAGCAATATAAAATATATCCAGAAAGAAAATTTTGTGAATACCTACATGAACTGTTTTTGTTTTTCCAAGAATGCACTGGACAGCTTTAAAAAATCACTGATTCCACAAAACCATTCGTGTTTTGAGGACTTCTAATGTTATTTTATTTATAAAATTTTTACACCAAGCAATTAGTGGTTAGAAATTTTCTTGGCTCCTCTGTGTTTGTGAACAAAAAAACTATGGAAAAAAAAAGGCACACTAGATCCTCTCTGCAGATTATTTTCCCACTCCAAACCCCTTAATTTGGTTTCCTTTAAGATCAGAAATGATTGGGTCTCTCAGATCTGTGTTTCCCTCCATTTTAATGATTTTTTTTTAATTGTTGAAATTAAAAAAATATTAAGATCTTTTTACGGCAGTGATATTTCTATAGATTTCTACCCCCTTACAACATTAATTAAATCGCTTAGGCTTTTCATTACATACTAATTTCCCTGCAAAATGGCCCACATCTTAAGACTTGATTTAACATATTTAAAATAGTAATGCAGATAGATGCGAAATGTTGATAGTTCATCAGAAAAAGTAAATCTGATACAGACTATCTACTACCAATCCGATATCACTAGAAACAAAAGGGCAGAAACTATGGGAGGCTCCACGTCCTAATCCCTAAAACGTGTGATGATGGCACCCGACATAGGAAAAGGGGCTCTGAAAATGGATCAAGTTAAGGATCTTGACACGGTGAGACTACTCTGGAATATGTAGGTGGGCCCAATGTAATTGAAAGAGTCTTTGGAAGAGGCAGGCAGAGAGTCAAGTCAGAGAAGGCAAAGTGACCATGGAAACAGAGGTCAGAGTGATGCAGAGCCATGAGCCAAAGAATGCAGGCGACTCTAGAAGCTGGAAAAGGCAAGAATGAATTTTCCTCCAGCCCCCAGAAGGAACACAGCCCTACTGACACCCATTTTAGCCTTGCAGGCTCATTTTAGATTTTTCACCTCCAGAACTGTAAGATAATAGAGCTGTGTTGTTTTAACCCATTAAGTATGTGGTAATTTGTTACAGCAGCAATCTGAAGCTAAGACAGGGACTTTTATTAGTCTTGCCCACTGCTCTGTCCCCAGTATTTCACATAGTAACTGCACAGAAGGTGGTCAATAAATTCGAGGAATGAATGAATGAATGAATGAAATGTTTTTAGACTTGCCAGTGATGTATATTCTGTACAAAATGGATATTTTCTCTAAAATAAAGCATTTGGAGAAATGTCCTTAGGATTGAAGAGATCTCTTAAAGGCCTGTATCAGGGTTGGGTACTCATGCTAAGTGGATGGTGAGAGAACTAAATTACAGGCTGAATGAAAGCCAACAATAGCAAGCTACTTAACTTAGGAAAATGAAACTCCTGGTGAGAAACAGAACTGTAGGGCACAGGTGACATTTATCAGTGCTCCTACAGGTTTCAGTTGAAACCTGTAACTTAACAGAGCCAGCCAGCTACAGGGAGGATGTGGAAGAGCAGGTTTGAATTTCTGGGTTCGCAGTTTCCCACGTCTGAAAAAAAGCGCTCTTTAAAAGAAAAACACTGCACCCACCACGTGAAGCTCAAGAACAATGTGCTGTGAATGAAGTCCCCCAATCTAAACCAAGAAACTTCTACACTGAATTGGGGAAGGGAGCTGAAAATACGAAACGGGAAAAATGTACTATTTATTTAATCCCCAGTGTCTGTCTGCTTTAGTGTCCAGAAC
Organism: Pteropus vampyrus; assembly: GCF_000151845.1. Classification (NCBI taxonomy): domain Eukaryota; kingdom Metazoa; phylum Chordata; class Mammalia; order Chiroptera; family Pteropodidae; genus Pteropus; species Pteropus vampyrus. The sequence goes on along the minus strand of NW_011888931.1, from coordinate 3,516,216 downwards.
ATAGTAATTACTCAATAATGCCATATCTAAATAGTAACATAGGAAATAAGGCTAGAATTGAGAAACTATTTAGTAATTCCTCAGGGATGAAAAACAGAGCCCAATAACAAAAGTTATGGCCACTGATCCTAACACGATGACTTAGAAATTTTACCAAAATACAATACTTTAAGGCTAGAGATCATGTAATTCAGCCCTTCATAATACTGATCAGAAAACTATGAACCAGAAAGGTATGAATTATGAGTAAAGTGTGCACTGCAGTTAGGAAGAGGGCCATGGCTCAGGCATCCTGATTTCTCATCCATACAGAAAATTTACCAGGATATAACTTTGTCCTAACTCATACATATCACTGAGACACAGCAGAGCATGATTCACAACTAAAATACTAATACTAAAGGAAATATGATTCAAAAATCATAGTTCTATCAGAGAAAAAGAGAAAAGAACAGGTAATAACATTTTTACAAAGTGATTCTAAAAGTTTATCCAATTTATAAATTTCCCAAGCCAGGTTCTAGAGAGTCAAAGCGTCTCAGCTCCGTGTCCCATCTACGGAAGGTGTGACCATTGAGTTGTCCATCCTTAGTTTACGGTGGATTTGGGCTTCATTCTGAGGCATTTTAGGAAGATTATTAATCTCATCCTGTTTGACAAGAACAAAAGTAATTGAAAATGGTAATAAAGAGACCTGATTTCCATTAAAATGAAAGTAGAGCTATCCCCCTCAAATTGAACATGGAGAGAGAATGACAAATGTTATTACAGATCAATAGCTGTACACTGGGAATGACTCTAAAGGAACAAAAGGAAATAT
>NW_011888931.1:3508085-3515346 GCF_000151845.1 Pteropus vampyrus | reverse complement strand
GAGACTACTCTGGAATATGTAGGTGGGCCCAATGTAATTGAAAGAGTCTTTGGAAGAGGCAGGCAGAGAGTCAAGTCAGAGAAGGCAAAGTGACCATGGAAACAGAGGTCAGAGTGATGCAGAGCCATGAGCCAAAGAATGCAGGCGACTCTAGAAGCTGGAAAAGGCAAGAATGAATTTTCCTCCAGCCCCCAGAAGGAACACAGCCCTACTGACACCCATTTTAGCCTTGCAGGCTCATTTTAGATTTTTCACCTCCAGAACTGTAAGATAATAGAGCTGTGTTGTTTTAACCCATTAAGTATGTGGTAATTTGTTACAGCAGCAATCTGAAGCTAAGACAGGGACTTTTATTAGTCTTGCCCACTGCTCTGTCCCCAGTATTTCACATAGTAACTGCACAGAAGGTGGTCAATAAATTCGAGGAATGAATGAATGAATGAATGAAATGTTTTTAGACTTGCCAGTGATGTATATTCTGTACAAAATGGATATTTTCTCTAAAATAAAGCATTTGGAGAAATGTCCTTAGGATTGAAGAGATCTCTTAAAGGCCTGTATCAGGGTTGGGTACTCATGCTAAGTGGATGGTGAGAGAACTAAATTACAGGCTGAATGAAAGCCAACAATAGCAAGCTACTTAACTTAGGAAAATGAAACTCCTGGTGAGAAACAGAACTGTAGGGCACAGGTGACATTTATCAGTGCTCCTACAGGTTTCAGTTGAAACCTGTAACTTAACAGAGCCAGCCAGCTACAGGGAGGATGTGGAAGAGCAGGTTTGAATTTCTGGGTTCGCAGTTTCCCACGTCTGAAAAAAAGCGCTCTTTAAAAGAAAAACACTGCACCCACCACGTGAAGCTCAAGAACAATGTGCTGTGAATGAAGTCCCCCAATCTAAACCAAGAAACTTCTACACTGAATTGGGGAAGGGAGCTGAAAATACGAAACGGGAAAAATGTACTATTTATTTAATCCCCAGTGTCTGTCTGCTTTAGTGTCCAGAACATAGTAATTACTCAATAATGCCATATCTAAATAGTAACATAGGAAATAAGGCTAGAATTGAGAAACTATTTAGTAATTCCTCAGGGATGAAAAACAGAGCCCAATAACAAAAGTTATGGCCACTGATCCTAACACGATGACTTAGAAATTTTACCAAAATACAATACTTTAAGGCTAGAGATCATGTAATTCAGCCCTTCATAATACTGATCAGAAAACTATGAACCAGAAAGGTATGAATTATGAGTAAAGTGTGCACTGCAGTTAGGAAGAGGGCCATGGCTCAGGCATCCTGATTTCTCATCCATACAGAAAATTTACCAGGATATAACTTTGTCCTAACTCATACATATCACTGAGACACAGCAGAGCATGATTCACAACTAAAATACTAATACTAAAGGAAATATGATTCAAAAATCATAGTTCTATCAGAGAAAAAGAGAAAAGAACAGGTAATAACATTTTTACAAAGTGATTCTAAAAGTTTATCCAATTTATAAATTTCCCAAGCCAGGTTCTAGAGAGTCAAAACGTCTCAGCTCCGTGTCCCATCTACGGAAGGTGTGACCATTGAGTTGTCCATCCTTAGTTTACGGTGGATTTGGGCTTCATTCTGAGGCATTTTAGGAAGATTATTAATCTCATCCTGTTTGACAAGAACAAAAGTAATTGAAAATGGTAATAAAGAGACCTGATTTCCATTAAAATGAAAGTAGAGCTATCCCCCTCAAATTGAACATGGAGAGAGAATGACAAATGTTATTACAGATCAATAGCTGTACACTGGGAATGACTCTAAAGGAACAAAAGGAAATATGCAATATATAAAAAGTGCTGTGCCTATGTATTCAGTTAAAGCAACTACACAAAAGGAAAGATCACTGATGAAATGTAAAAGCTTTTCAGTTTGTAACTAAAGGATCCGTTTCAATGTCAGATACTGATAAGCCTAATTCAGAAGTAGGCTAATCAGACTTTTACTGACCACTACACAGAATACCTTTGGAGATGCACAATATCAAATGAGAAGGGAGGCCACAAGTATAAAAATATGCCCTAAAATATCGGCAGAGATCAACAAAAGGGGAAGCTTATCCACTTACTAACTTTCAGTGTAGATTAAACTGACTTGGTTTTGCTATGAGAGGCCTGACAGAATCTTTAGAAATAATCATCTGTTTTTACTCTAAAATATACAAAGATATTCCTTTTTGGTAGAAATACAGAGACTGTAAATTCAAATCTTTCATGATGACTTTGGCCATCCACGTGCACTTACAGACCTGAATCCTGTCTGGAAAGTGGCAGCTTCCCGCTCTAACTAAATGCATAAATGGTGCACTCCGGGCCAGCAGCTAAGAAAAAGAGTGCATGTGAACCAAAGAATAAGGTTGTTGGGGCTGTTTAAATAATATATTCTTCTGCCCATTGAGGCATCTCTGGTTTACATCACTTGTTATGTTGCTAGACGTGGTAAAGTCTGAGTGGCTATGAGTTGCTGACAGTTTTCTGGTTGGTGGGGAGAACAAGGAATGTGATGAAGACCTGCATGTAAAAGCATTTGGTATTTTCCATTATTACTAAAATCTCAGCTATATTCTTTGCTTCTTTGGGGCAATCAGTACCTACCTGGTTTTCATCGGGCCACATATACGTGGTTTGCTCCAAATACAACAAGCACTATCAGACCCTTCTTCATCCTTTCCAACATCAAAGATATCATCAATAAAAGTCACAAATAAGAATGATGGATAGAAAACTTGGCCCAAGGATAAGCTGCATAGTACATTTGACAGAGGAATACAGGGTAGTTGGTTCAAAGCATACATGGTGTCAAAACGTCAAAACATCCTGCTTAAGAGGGAACACTGTACATGAAGACTGTATACAGATGTAAGAATGGAAATAAAGCAAAAAAAAAAAAGAAAGAAATTGGACAAGGATACAGAAGGAGAAACAGTAATACATTTGAGGTGTGTGTGACAGTCCACCTAACTAGGCCCCAGATGTGGTCATGTTTGTACCTGGAAAACAAAATTAATACAGAGGCAAGATACAATGACCATCTTGATATGCGTCTAACATCTGCTTTAAATCTATCTTTGTACTAAGTTTATATGCAAAACCAAAGAAAAGAAGATCAGAATGCCAGAAGTGGAGAATAAACCGAGGCTGACGAAAACAAGAGATTTTTGAATTTATGTGTATTTATCATATGTAATTATGCAATTTATATAAACACATAGTTTTTAGGTATGTTCAAAGGAGAAATTAACAGCTCATTGTTTGAAGTGGAAGTAGGATTTTTTTTAAATCTCAGATTTGGAAAGTTCTCATTTGAGGGCGATGTTAATTGCTAGGCAATCTCTTCCTTATATTGAGCAAAATTTACCAGTCTCCCTCTGCCACCCCAGGAATTGGTAGATTTAGATATCAGAAGATATGTCTACCTCAGAGGCCACAAAAGCAATGCCTACTGGCTTCTGGCAGACAGTGTGGATGAGGTCAAAGGCCAGACATCAAACAACGGCTAATGTTGGGAGTGTGGTGAGTTGGAGAATGCATTCCCTATCAAAAGAAATTCAAATTCAATTGAAAGTTAGTGTGCTAACCAAACAAAATACCCTCAGATTTCACCTACGTGCCTCCAGTTCGTCATCCCTGGGTCAGAAGATTCCTGAGATTTATAGATGTTAAATTACCTGTCCCAAACTCATAACCAATCAATAAAAATGTGTACGATAAAGATAAGCAATTCTAGAAGCAATTCACTGGCTTACCTGACGACATAACCTGATTTGAATGCTGAGGGGTCCAAATTTGTCTTCCATTCAAGTGGTTCTACAAAAACATATTTTGCCTCTTGGGGATGTTTATAGATAAAACACTCCACAAACATAATAATCTCTTTCACTATCGCTTCATTTAACGGAGTAACTGCCAGGGTTCCAGCTCCATATCTGGCCGCAGTCCACTGCGCTGATCTGGTCAGCGCCACGCCCATGGGATCCGAGAACGCTCCGATCTGAGCTTAGCACACGCGCTACAGCAGAGGAGAGTCAGAAAGAGACGACAGCGTCCACATTTGCACTGGAACGTTTTTCAATAGTTTAAGCTAATAAATATTACCCAACCCGCATTCTACTTATTTGATTTTTTAAATTGTCTTCGATTTAATAAAACAGTTAATTTTCACTGAACCAGCTTTAAATAAAACAGACTAGTATTGAAGGATTTTCCAATCTCTGCCTGGAAATGAATAACTGCTTTCTCATTTCCCCAGGGCCTAAGAGAGAACGTTTAGAAAACAGAAAGAGAAAACGCCAAGAGTGGAAAAAAACATTGGCCTTTGATTCGTACCTCTGCTGGGGCTGGAGGTTAAGTGAGCTGGGCCACACATTGTTTAGAACTGTTATTACATTGAACTGTTACCCTGACTTTCTTACAGTCATCATATCTGCATCAGTGCAATGATGACTGAGGGCATGATTCTGGGAGCTCTGAAAGTTCCCCAAGTGCCTTCTGTATTAATAAGAAATAGAATAAGAACGTTACTGTGAAATACAATTTTAGTTTTTTCTGAAAATTGGTATAGTATGCATTGTTCCTTTTCACTAGAGTATGGGAACAATCTAAATACTATCCTCTCTGCCCATGTGTCCTACCCAGAAAATTTTATTGTCATTCGTAACCTTCTTAAGATCAAATGTGAAAGAACAAACGAGAGTCTTTTTAGGCTGTTTATCTAAGTTGGTTACCAAAACGGTCTAGCTTTAAAATTTAAAGACATTCAAATGAAATAAATTTTGCTTTCGCTAAATAGAAATTAATCTTTAAAAGAGTTTTAAAAGGATAGTATTATCTGTAACTTTAATAAGAACCAAGTTAGAAAACAAGTTCTGACATTCATAATGGATATTTATGGCTTTTTTCCAGATAATCTATAATTGCTTGTTTCCTCATTTATAACACGGATCATTAAAATCTTTCTTCCAGGATATCAGAATGGTTATAAAGTTAAATATTGACTATAATTAGCTTCATTCTCTCATCATTATTACAAAAGCACAGAAATAGCAAGACTCTACAGAAATGACTTGGGCATTTTACTTTCTGTACTGTATTGTCTTGAAATCCAGTAACAGGGACATCTACATCAGAGGTTCACAGTGGGGCAGTACTGTCTGCTGAGAAGCAGAAGTGCCATACAGGCGTTTCATCATCAAAAGGATAGGAAGGGGGCATTATTGGCATTTAGTGATAAGGATCAAGAATGCCAGAGCTCCTGCAATGTGAAGGACAGTACCCCAGACAAAAGAATTCTGCGGCAATCTCCAGGCATCTAGAAAGTAAAACACTTCAGATAAGTAAACCCTGCTCGTAGAACCTAGCTCCACTGTACAAATAATCACAGGTTTTTTTTCACAGTTTTAATACGCACTGGATTTTCCAGGATTGCAACTATCATATAAATCAAAGAAAGGTTATACATACTTGTTTTATATGGAACCTTACCAAGAGCTAAGCATTTTGGAAAACCATGCCATTGATGGCAATATTATTCACATAACTTAAGTTTCAACGACATGTCTGTATCCGTTTGCACTAGGAGCTACTGCATGGAGAGTAATTCTATGTAAAGCTGGAGCATCTGACTACTTCATTATATATTCAGTGTAGTAGTACCTAACTATTGACATACTGATCTTTTATTACAATTATTTTCCTTTATTTTACAGTTAGGGAGCCACTGATACTTAAAACTATGCACATAGGTAGAATTATTACCTAAGATTTTGATTTCAGAATAGGGAAGCAAACATTACAATATATGTGCTATCGAAACCCGAGTGGATCACATAGGATTGAGAACTGATATATGTATATATGTACATATTTATGTATATGTACATATAAAAGGGCTAGTAAAATAAAATGTGTACAATTACGGTATAAATTTGTTCTGTGCATTTAATGTGCAATTCTATCGTGAGATGTCAAACACAGAAGCATGAACTGATGTGTATGTGTGACACTCTTGAGTTTCCCGGTATTATGAAAATAAGTGCAAACTAAGAATAAGTTCAAATGGCTTTCTATCTTATACAGGGAGGCTTAGGTGGACAGTTCTGTTTGTTTTTAATCTTAAGCATAACACTTGTTTTGGTGATCTTATAAAGCTATAGCATGGGCATCATTTTCCTTCTTGTACCTTTTTAAAGTAAGATATGAAATTACATAGATTGCATAAGACTGTGGCAGTCAACATACCACATAGCAACTACCTGGAACACTTTAAAAAGAACTAAGATGTGCAAAAAATTCTTTTTATCATGATACATTTTTATAGAAATGTAAGTGAAACGTATTTGAATCTCTTCAAATTGTTTTCCTGGATCTAGTAAACCAGGAGCTTCAGCAACAGACAGATTTGATTTGAGAAGAATGGTTAGCAAAAGGCCTAAGAAAATCTCAGGGAGGGGGTGCCTATGTCCATCCCAAAGAAGAGACCATGTATAAGAAGACTTAGAAAGAGAGATACTTAGAAAGCCTAACTTAATGAAGTATAAAAACAGGGTAATCTGGTGTTATTTTCATCTTAAATATGAGAAATTTCAATGGTTTCTTAATTTACCAAGAGAACTGAAGCTACAGCACTTATTCAATTAATTCTAAGGTGTTCAAAAATGGTCAGTCATTATAATTCAGGAAAAAATACAAAAATTAACACTTTTTATCAAGACAGGCAGCTCAGTTTCTACACACTGCCAATCCTTGAGTTCTTTTGGCCTAAGCACCATGGTTACAATAAATACATATGAATACGTAGTGCATATCTTTGAATTACAGTGAGTTTTTAAAAAGTTTAACTAGTGAAAGGAAAAAAGTTTCTGGGCGTGTATTTCCATAAACTGAGAATCACTTTGCACTCATTTTCTCTAATAGAGATAATAGGAATTTGTTTTTCTGAGGGTAAGTGCAAGCTTCCAGTTATCATTAATTAAATAAAATCCACTTATGAATAATTTCTGTAACACCTAAGCAGAAGCAAATTGAATTCTTTATGAGGCTAGGGAATGTAAGCAACCACTCTGAGAACTAGAAATGTGGCTGGTAACATGGACTGGGAGTCAGTGCATACGCCGGCATTCTGAGAATGACGAAGCTATTCAGTGAGACTTGCAGAAAAATCAAAATTTCAGAACTGACATGAAGCCCGTCGGAGTTCGAGTATAATCGTCCGAGGGTG
>NW_011888931.1:3504617-3506795 GCF_000151845.1 Pteropus vampyrus | reverse complement strand
CTGCAAAAGCAGAAACTGCTTTCGTCGTCTAGTTCAGAGTATTGGTATGAAATGAGAACATTTCCTCATATTTTTTAGTGCCCAGTACCTTTGTCCATTAAGAAAAGCCTTAATTGTACCAGTAGACACTCCACCAAAAAGAGTCTCAACTCCGTAAAACCAGCGGGAGATGACTGGGAAAAAAATATTTGGGAGAGGGGGGAAGAAAAGAGAAAGAGCCATGTACTATCTTGGCAGGGGGGTGTACAGTATTTAGGGACCAGCACTGGATAAGTTAGGGTGGTAGAGTGTTTAGGAATTAAAACTGGATTCTTTCCCTAAAGCCAAAGAGGCAAGTGTGTAATGATGTTAGGGCATTACATGTCAGGGTAGTTATACTGTCCCAGCTCAAAAATAGAGACTTTGTGCAGACAAGTAGGGAAATGAGATGGAGAAATTCGTCCTTTGTTTTGGGGTTCTTCTCTTTCTGAGAGTATGAAAGTTGTTAGGAGTGGAATCATTTTGCCTAAAGGGGCCTCTACCTCTGGAGAAGCCTAGAGTTGCAACTAATCAGGAAGATTATGCATCAATAGATATATAATATGAATTCAAAAACTGGATAGATTATACTCTGAGGCAAGCACAGTACCATACCTATAGAGTTGACGCAGGTCGCATAGACTGGCGAGGGTCAGAGTTTACCCTTCAGAGGAGTCGGAAGCAGTCCTGGAAGCATGGAAATTTATTTGGGTGCTTAATTTCACATGCATGTTTGAATCAGCTGTATACAACGAGAGAGGATTACTGGGCCCAATACAGAAAATGGCCAGAGATCTGTAAATTTCAGGACTGTTGACCTTGGTTTGCACAGCTGGAAAAAGCCAGAGCCCATCAAAACCTGAGCATCTGTGTCCTTATTTACAGGCATATCTCATTTTACTGCACTTTGGTTTATTGTGCCTCACAGATGTTACGTTTTTTACTAATTGAAGGCAAGACCCTCCACCAGCATAAAGATTACAACTAGCTCAGATGCAAATGTCTGGAACTGAACCTGCACTATCTCTAAGGCATGCCAAATTCATGCCAAGTGTCAGAATGTAGCAGTGCTTAATATGATGGCAAAACCTGAGTTTATTAACCAGATAGTTCCCAAGAAAAAGCATGTAAATTTAAATTGTATAATTCCCAGCTGGCTTATTGCAGTTTTTCCTTGTCACGTTGAAGCACTAACTTGATTGGCCAGTTCTCAACTTAAGTGACTACCTCTCAACAGTGCTGTCCAACCAATCTAACAAAGCCTCACAGTCGCTTCCAGTAGGACTTATCTGGGCTGATCTGTCTTACTGTCTGTCTTCTACCACCACAGTAAGTTCAATGAAATAGGGACCTCTTCTGTTGCCTTCAAGTCTGGAAGAGTAACCAACACACGGAAGGAGCAAAATTGATGAGTCATCTAGTCAAAGAAGACTTGCTACCTGGCTTTCTTTATTGAGCCAGATACCAGAAAGGTGAGGCCCACATCTCCTTGGACACAACTGACAGAGCCAGTCTGACGATTCTAAGTGGCTGTGTTCTGGAAACGAGCTTTTAATACTGAGAGGACACCCAGGAGTTTGCTGTAACAGAGGCCTTTCCCAGCACTGCCTGCAGCTAGGCAGAGGCATGTGACTCAGTTCTTCCACTAAAACTTTAGAAAAAGTCTGCCAAGGGCTTCTGGGAAAGACCTGCAAGCTTTTAGCCCATCCCATCAACTTTATGTCGGCTAAACATGCTCTCTGTGAAACCGCCACCCTGGCTCAGGCCAGCTCCTCTGGTGCATGGCAGAGTTTAGCCATAGACTCTGGGTATTAGTTTGCCAGGGCTGCCATAACAAGGTACCATGGACTAGGTAGCTTAAACAACGGAAATTTATTGTCTCACAGTTCTGGAAGCTAGAAGTCCAAACTCGAGGTGTTAGTAGGATTGTTCATTTTGAGGGCAATGAGGGAAAGATTTCTTTTAGGCTTCTCTCCTGGGCTTTTTGATGGCCATCTTCATGGTCATGTGACATTCTCTCTGTATGCTTGTTTCTACGTGCAAATTTTCCCCCTTTTCTAAGGACACCGGTCCTGTTGGATTGGGGCCCACCCTAATTAACTCACTTTAACTTAATAAGCTCAGCAAGACCCTATCTCCTATAAAGTTGTATTCTGAGGT
>NW_011888931.1:3501557-3503927 GCF_000151845.1 Pteropus vampyrus | reverse complement strand
GGGCTGGGTCTCCATCCTCCGAGATGTACGATAGGCACTGAATTCACGGTTGACAGACAGGCAGTGCACTTTTCCCTAATAACTAGAATTCATGAGTGTGTAAACCAAGGCATGAACCTTCTCACCACAACTCTGAGTGACCTGCTTGCGGAATTTGGGCTTCCAGTTTCCACGACCTTGGGCTCTGCCAGGTTAGAAGCCCTAGTTGCCAGGCGGGGAGTTGCTTCCATTAGAGAATACAGTAGGCTTCCCTTGAAATTGAAGCTGCGACTACTACCTGGCTACTTTGGGGTCCTCATGCCAGTGAATTAGCAGGACAACAAAAGGAACGAGGAGTTACTGTGCTAGTCGGGTCACAGATTGACCATGATTACCATGAGAGCTGGAATGCCACCACCAGGATGGAGGATGTTTACAGCCAAGGGGGCAGGGGATTCACTTGGCCAGCTCTTAGTATTTCCGTGCCTTACAATAACTGTGAATTGGAAATCACAGCAACCACAGCCTGACCAGAGCAAGGCAAGTAAGGGCGCAGACCCCTCAGATTCAGAGGTCTGGGTCATCCCACCAGACCAGCCAAGGTAACAGTCATGGGATATTTAGAATGCATAGTTGGCTTTTTATTACTGAATGTCTCTGCTATTTCCTAGCTGTAGTTTTAGTCTAACCGTTCAGGTAAGAAAGGACAGGGAAGGGAGAAGACGGAACATGACAAGGAAACTTCTAACTTGTCTGCATTGTCAAGAAGCTAACTCCGCATTCCCTGTATGAAGCCTAAACTGACTCTTTCTCTTACGGGTGTTTTTCTTGGCTCTTCAAAAACCTTACATTGTTGGTGATCTTCACACTATGTTTTCCTCCATCCCAGAACAAGCTTCTCAGTTCTGGCTACAGTCATGAGCATCTAGCAGTTTATACATCTACTGTCAGGTCTTATAGCTGCCATCCCACCTCCTCCAGCCCCCACCAGTGTATTTTTCCCCGCACAGCCTGAACCTGGTTCATGGGAAGCATACACTCATTACTTGCCCAGCAAACTCTAGAAGTGCAGGCCAATCCCCACACCATAGAAGCTTTCCTGCACTTTGCTGCCAAAGCCCCTATACCTGACCTGCCTCATCCCCCAGGCTCGTCCACTGTGTCCTTCCCCACTCCCAACTGCACAGGACAAAGGACACATAGTAAGCTCTCTAAGTGGTCTCCTTAAAATCTCTCTTCTTTCCTTCTGAACTGAGACTGGGGGCAGGTGAGGAGAGATGGTTAGCACAGCTCTCCCCCAAATCTCCTCCCTGGAAATCCACTCATTTCCCTTCTATAACTTCAATATGGGTGAGTCAGGAAATTGACTTTCCAGTTACAGACTTTACAAATTTACATCTCAGCCTAGGCCCTCACTCTGGAATAAATTGTCTATTGTATCTTGAATCCCAATGTCTTGAATTAGTGAAACAATTTTAACATGCTATTTCTTAGGTATATGTACAAATTGTGGGTGGTTTTGCAGCAGATCAATAATATGTATTGCTGTAGAAAATGAATGGGTGGGGAAGAATTGTTAATTTTTTTATCCGTATACCTCTTTATCTTTTGATCTGTTACAACGAGCTTATGTTCCTGTGGTAAAATATTAGGACAGTATAAGAAACAGGAGACATAGGACATAGGGGTAAATTGAAATTGTATATACGTTTTCATTAAAATTAGGTCATGTGTCAAATATGAAAGTATAATAGGTTATTTCTTATATATCCAACAAAATTATTTTGATTCTAAACTAAAACTCTAGGATTGTCTTAAACATTTTGACTTAAAGCAACTTCATGGAGAAAATGTGTTTTCTCTGCTCTTTATCTCGCTCGTATTTACATGTAATTCAGTTGATTGGCCTTTTGACTGGAATATTTGAGAAAATAATCAAAATGATTGGAACCTCAAATTAAATATTTTGGGGAATAGAGCAAGTATGTTATGAACTTTAGTACTGTCTAAAAGAAAAAAAACAAATAGTCTCTTCTCAGTTTGAGCAACACCTGTAGAAATGTTAAAAAAATGATCTATATAATTAATTAAACCTGTATGCAACATCATGAGACTTCTAGTTTGTGAGAACTAATTAATACAGGCACACTGCAGGCCGAGAATCCCCTCAGCCCCTTCTAGCCGGTTCCCCACTGTGGCAGCCTGACACCTTCTGGTGAAAGGTCTGAAACTGACAAGCCTGAGGGCAAAGAGCCACAGGTGCCAGCATTTAAGAGACCTTCCAATCACATGCAGTTGTTGGTAATAGGGGAAGTGTGCAAGCAGCATGAGGCAGGAGTGATAGCAATAGAGTTATACCCTTTTCTTCCAGAGTAAGTTAACAATCTCTTA
>NW_011888931.1:3498444-3500711 GCF_000151845.1 Pteropus vampyrus | reverse complement strand
ATTATCACGATGATTTGGTTACTTTATCATATTCTCCATCCTCTAGGATGAATAGCCAGAATTAATGATTAAGTCTTCTGATTCGCTTCTTTATTTTCATACAGTTATTCTAAATATTTTTATAAATGATTTTATTCAAAGTCATTTTATTCTAAGTGCTCTCTCTTATGGAAATAAGAAGATAGAACATTGTAAAAAAAAATGTTTATCCCATTTTCTGTCAAGTAGCACTTCATCCTTGTTCTGGACTTTTAAAGGTAGAAACTCAGAGCAAAATACAGTGGAATGTAGGAGAAGTTATTTGATATAGAAAACGCGTGGTCTAGCCAAGACATGATTACTCCAGAAATCCTCATGGAGAATAAAGGATTTAATGTGAGACTTGATATTTTGGAAAAACAAACTGAGGATTAATAATATCCGGGTGATGTCTCCCAATAACACCAAAGGAAACAGTGAAGACGTCTTAAAAGAATGGTTTCCAGATGCCTAGTAAATCATGTGTCTCTACCAAATGAGAACATGGCAAAGGGAGGATATTACTTATTTTGAGAAGAGAAGCATTCTTTGGGTGACTAGTAGTATTTTGCACTTCAACTTTGTAATATTATTAAAGAGAGAAAAGCCAAGAACATTATCCTTTTCAAATAATGAAATGATGAATACAGTTGTTTGCAATGAAAATCAGTTTTAGCATTCAGTATGAATTATTTGTAAGAAAATAGGGTTTTATGATGAGATGATTTGTCTATTTCACCGACTGGAACATATGTAGGGACGTTTTCAGATACATAAATTTGAGAAAGAATGTAGAATCCGGAAATAGATTTCCTACAGACCATCTACACCAACACACCCTTTGGGAAGAGTTCCTGGGTTCCCCAGTCTGGAAGCTACTTACTCGGTTCACTGATGGAGCTCTCCATACCCTTGTGCCCTTCGAGGACCTAGACCACTCCCTCCATTCCACTCCAGTATGGATTTGCACCCATCGCAATGTGCCAGAACTTAACTAGCTTTCAGAGTTGGAGTCGCGAAACGCATTTAGCAGGCTTTGGTTTTCCATATCGAAATCTTTCTTGGACTTTCTCTGTTTAATTTTCTCTTCCCTGTAATATTACCTGGCAATTGTGTGTGCTTGAGCCGTTCTCTGGGTCTTGTCACTGGATTGAAAAACAACCGCGACAGCAGCAGGAACAAACCTAACCTCCAAGGATCACAGATTGTACTTAGGTATTGTAGAACAGAAATTACAATGTCTGCATTCTCTGAGGGAGATTCCATTTAATCAATTAAATTTCCTATAGGGGATATTAAGTACAAACGGACCATTTAGCAATTTCCACAGATATGAAGTGCTTGAAGTAGAAAAAAAATAAATAAAGGAAGTCTAAATGAACTAAGTTAATCTTCTGTTTCCTTCCTAACTGGCAAGTCAGCAGAAAGAAAGGGGCAGAAGCATAGATTAATAAACCATGTGCAATATATTGCCAGTTGTCATTTGAAGGAACTGTTTTTACTTCTGTCATATTGATTAGCTAAGTGTTTTAATAACATCACATGAACACTTTGGGATTAGGAAAGCCATGATTATTTTTCCCCCTCTGCAAAAGTGTCTACTTCCTTAGCTTTTGTAAACTCACTCTGTTAAGTCCAAATTAGATTATGGTGTAAGAAATAGAAACTCCAAAAACTGTGGTTTATAGAAGACAATTTTATTACAGTAGTCTGGAGTGAGCCATTAGGGTCTGCAGCACTGGCTCTACTCTGCACGGTCCCGAGGGACCCAGGCTCTTTCACTGTGCAGGGCCCACATTTCCAAGATCTGCCCCATCTCCAGCCATCACGACCACATTCCATCCAACAGGAAGGAAGGAAGCATGAAGAAAGGGGCAAAGGTCACACACTAGCTTTCTCTAAGGAAATCACCACACCACAATTCTACTTCTGTCTCTTTGGCTGATTAATCATATGAAACATTTTTGCTTTGTACATTTTGAATCTCTCTCAATAGGTATATAAAAATTTAAATTTATTAGTATTTGACCATTTATTATAAAATGACACTGTTTTTATCTAGTAATGATGTTTGCCTGAAAGTATATTTTGTCTGATTTTAATAGAAGTACACCAGCTTTCTATTTGGTATTATCCTGGTATTTCTTTTTCCATCCTTTTACTTTCAAGTTTACTGGAAACTTATATTTTAGATATGTTCATTGTAACAGAGTATAGCTGATTTTTAAAATATAAGTCTGACAGTCTTT
>NW_011888931.1:3496164-3498394 GCF_000151845.1 Pteropus vampyrus | reverse complement strand
GCTTTCTCTAAGGAAATCACCACACCACAATTCTACTTCTGTCTCTTTGGCTGATTAATCATATGAAACATTTTTGCTTTGTACATTTTGAATCTCTCTCAATAGGTATATAAAAATTTAAATTTATTAGTATTTGACCATTTATTATAAAATGACACTGTTTTTATCTAGTAATGATGTTTGCCTGAAAGTATATTTTGTCTGATTTTAATAGAAGTACACCAGCTTTCTATTTGGTATTATCCTGGTATTTCTTTTTCCATCCTTTTACTTTCAAGTTTACTGGAAACTTATATTTTAGATATGTTCATTGTAACAGAGTATAGCTGATTTTTAAAATATAAGTCTGACAGTCTTTGTGTTAGGTGATTTGATTTGTTTTCTTTATGTTCTGTGTTATTTTATTTTTTGCTTTTGTTTTCTCCTTTCTTTTGTTTGTTTTTTTTTCCTATGTTGCCTCCTATTTGGATCGATTATTTTTTTTTTTTCAATTTTTTTTTTTTTTGTTCTTTTTTGGAGTTGTTGCCTTTTGTTCTTTTTTTTTTTTTTTTTTTTCCAAAAAAACATGCATAATTAACAAAGTCTCAAGTTAATCAATACCTTTACCCATTTCCTGAACATTATCCTCATCCCTATCAAAATTTTATTCTCCTCTGGAATAATATGCTACTGTGGCCATGCATTTAAGTTCTTTTTTTAAACTTCTTAAAACAATATTGTTTTATACAGTCATTTTATATTGTTTATATTTATCTATATATTTATCAGTTTCTCTGCTCTCCATTTCTTTTTAAAATAAAATTATTGAGGTATGATCAATATGCAATAAACTGCCCATATTTAAAATGTACAATTTGATAAGTTTCGACTACATGAAACAGTCACTGCAATTGAGAGAATGAGAATATCATCACCTCCAAAAGGTTTCTCCAGCCCTTTTTAATCCTTCACTCCTGTCACTTTATTTTATTGTGATGGTGTTTTAGGCAGAAGCCTAAATCCAAATGCTGTTACCCTATCATGGCTGTTAGTGGAAGTCTTCATTTCTGTTTGTATCTCAGACTTTAAATGTGATCATTTTCCTTCTACATCTAATACTTGAGCGAAGGTCAGCTAATGGCTGACCTTCCCCTCAGTTTTTGATGGCCTGAGAATATCATTTTGGCTTCAAGCAGAAAATTTTTTTTTTCCCTGAGAATGGAGCTCTAGGTTGAAAATAGTTTTCCTTTTGCACATTGAATGTATCGTTCCACAGTCTCCTGGCTTACTTCCTTTGCTGCCATCAAGAAAGCAGCTGTCAGTTTGTTACTCTTGAAAGGTAATATGTGTCCTTTAAAGATTTCTTTGTCTTTGCTGCTCTATAGTTTCACCATTATTTGTCTGGTTGTGGATTTTTGTTTTGTTTTGTTTTTGTATTTATCCTGTCTGATTTTCACTTTGCTCTCAAATCTGAAGGAAAATAGTTTTCATCTGTTCTGGAAAATTCTCAGCCATTCTCGCATATTATCGCTCCCCTCCCCTCCACGCCACATCTCTTTTCCTTCTGGAACTCCAATTAGACACATTTCCACTTTATCCACCATTTTTCTTAACCTGTTTTTTCCATAGATTGCATGTCACTTCTGTGTAACATTTTAGGTAATTTCTTTATGCCTGTCTGTCTTTGAGGTCACTAATGCTGACTTTAGCTGTATCTGATCTACTGCTAATTCCATTCACTAAGTTTTTGTTCATTTCAGTTATAATGTATTTCATTTCCAGGTGTTCTGTTTGATTCTTGCTCAAATTTGATTGATCATTCCATATAGTGTTTGTTCCCTGTGAAGATTTTCAAACTTTTATTTATTTAAACAC
Source organism: Pteropus vampyrus (assembly GCF_000151845.1). NCBI lineage: Eukaryota > Metazoa > Chordata > Mammalia > Chiroptera > Pteropodidae > Pteropus > Pteropus vampyrus. The sequence goes on along the minus strand of NW_011888931.1, from coordinate 3,496,540 downwards.
ACCAAACATAATTATTCATAATCTGTCTCTGATTGTCACAGTATCTGAAGTCTTTTTGGATTTATTTCTGACATCTCTATTCTTGCTACTTTTTGTTCATGATATCTTATTTCCCAATAATTTTGAATTTTTGCCTGTGAGCTGCTCATTTCTCTTGGGAATTTATTTTTCAGCGTATTCTTTGAGATCTGGAGGGGAAACGCTTCTTTCAGAGAGGACTGGCATTTGCTTCTGCCAGATACCAATATTTAATGTGACCGGAGTACTGTAGATCTAGGACTACTTTAAACTACTGGTGTCATTTTATGTATTAGGTCTAAAATTTTTCACTAACCAGATATCATGAAATTTCTATCATTCTAGGTAAATTCATCTC
>NW_011888931.1:3467026-3495635 GCF_000151845.1 Pteropus vampyrus | reverse complement strand
AGACATATAAATTCACCTGATTCAGGATTGATCTAAAAGTTAGAGATGACAACAAAGTCTTAGAAATTGTTATATTTCATTGAATATCTGATTAAATCAGTTAAAATATTCTCTGGTATTTAAATAATATTAAGTATTCTTTCTTACTTATTATTTCCCAAACATAATTTAAAGGTACAAAAGTTTATACATTATAAGAATTCAGATCTATTTGATTATTTAAATGAATCAAACAAGACAGGAGAGTAAGTGGAGTGATACTGAATTGTCATTCACAAATCATTACAAAAATAGTCTGATAGACTAAGTGACTACACATAATTGGCTCTCTTACGATAAGCTACTGACTGATAGGAACAATGAACCTTGGATTTCCTCAGTAAAATAAAACTATTACTTAGCTGGTATGTTATAAGAGATGCTAGTCCTTCCTATTAAATTTCTATAATCGGGTCATCTGGAACCTGATGCAGCCAGGTCAGAGTAGTTACCTAGCTATATTATCAAGCAAACTCTGGAATTCTCTGAATATGGGGATAGGGTATCAGCCAGGGCCAGAAGAGATCACGATCAGGAAGAAGCAAATACAGCAAACGGAAGAATAATTCAGGAATACTTGTGTAGAAATCAGGTCAAATCAGAAGTAGGAACTTGGGCTCCTACAATTATACTAGCACACCAGGATGAGAGAGAAGGTGGGTGGAGGAAACTCATAGGGTTATACTTCTCCTTCAGGACACTCAAGGACCAGAGAGACACTAGCATAGAAAGAAGAATGCAAGAGGACCTAACTTGTAGTCTAGCCCGAGGTAAACTTTGTCCTTCCCTGAGAATATGTCTCAGTCTTAGTAAAAGTGGGAAGCTGGTCCTAGAACAGACCCTAAATTTTATAACCATAAATGTGTAAGTCACATTAAGTATCATGCGGCATTCATAACTATTATTTATATATTTATATCGTGAAAACAATCATATGTTTAAAAATCTCTTCATCATCTATGCTAAACATTTATTAGAAGGAACTTCTGTGATTATTCATGGTCCAGATAGTTAACATGCCTTGTGTGTTACTTGGCAGTATATAAGCAAAGTATCTAGTCAACTCTCTAATTTTCTTTGCAAAAAACTCTGTACTTAAATCAGTACATGCAAAGTTGAATAAGGCATGAAATTCAATAAGTAAAATGATATTTTAGAAAAACAGCACCTCAGGGAGAAAGTATTGTAGTCTTTCAAGCTGACAATTTTTAACCTCTAATTGTCTATTAAAAATTAATTCAGTCTGATCAAGAATCAAAATACAAAATGCTTATATCTGCAAAAGTTGAAAGAGAAGGCGTTTCAGTCAATACCACTATATATTTAGAACTAAAAAGTGACAACAGTCCTCAACAATTTATTTATTGTCATATTTTTGTCTGCAAACACATCCATGTAACATGTACACTGAACTTTCAGCCCTCAGAATAGAATCCCAAACATTCACTACATACTTATGTCTACGATTACTTCTGAGCGAAACAGAACTTTCAAGTAAAAGAGAAAAGAATATAAAAAATTCGTTTCTCCATTTTGCAATTTTATTTCTAAATATACACATACACGTTAATATCAGATTTACAAAGCAGGATGCAAAATCATGTATATACTATGATTACAACTATGTAAAAAATGTAGTGGCCGGAAATCCACTAACATTATACTCGTAGTTATGTTAGGGTTACAGAACCCTGGGTGCTTTGCTTGTCTTTGCTTTGACTTTCCAAATGCTATGCGGTGCTCTTATACTACCAGGATTCAGATGCCTACCACTCCCTTGTCTTCCTCGTTGAATACCTCTAAAGGAATTTACTCAAAGCCTAAGTAATCAATGTGCAGTTTATTGACAGTTTGGTAGGGGAGGGGGAGAGATGTTCGGCACCCATCCACATTAGAATTTGAAAGCCCCGTTGGCTTGCTTTTCTTCAGAATCCCTCCTGTGCTGTGGGGCCAGGAATGACATTTCTTCCTCCTTCCCCTCTCCCACGCAGCAGGCCCCAGCGTTACTGCTCCAATCTTTGGCCTCCAGAATCCATACCTCTCCCTTCAAGTTTCCTTCTCCTGACATTATTCGGGAAGATTTGACTCAGCCTTACCTTCTGCCTCTAAATTTGCTTACCAAACCCATCCCGTCAAGGTACTCAGAAAACAAGAGGATTCTGCAGTTACCAGGAACCACCCTCATGATGTTTGTGTAAATATAAACTGGTGTGATTTTCCAAGAAGACAATATAGCAATACCTATCAAAATATAAAATATATATACCTTTTGTCCCTGAAATCCCACTGCTAGAAATTCATCTGATGGAAATGTAAAGAAAGGTCACTGAGGGGAAAATGTACCTGGGTGTTTTCTGCAGCAGTATTTGCCATGGCAAAAATTGGAACTATCTAAAATGTCCACCAATATGACACTGGTTTAAACACATACAGTGTATCCATGTGAAGAACTATCACACAGCTATTAGATCATATAGAATATGAAAAGCTCTCAAAATATATTGTTTTTTAAAAAGTTAAGATATTGTTTATGGCCATATCGGGCACCCTGAACATGCCTGATTCATCTGATCTCAGAAGCTAAGCAGGGTCGGGCCTGATTAGTACTTGGATGGGAGACCACTTAGGAATACCAGGTGCTGTAGGCATTAAAAAAAATTAATAAAAAGTCAAAATATTAAACAATCTTTGTATTTTTCGGAGGGTATAAACCAATGACCGATAAGAGAAAAAAAAAGTCTATGAAGAAGTACAGCTGGTCCAAAGACAAAACTCAACAATGAACTGTCTTTGCGTTTATCAGTGCACAGACCGGAGAGAGAGAGAAGCAATCCTTGAGCAGTCTCCCTCTTGCCTTTCCTGCCCAAGCGATGCAGCCACGCGGGCTTCTTTGGGGGAACGGCCTTTGTGATACAAGTGGCCGATACGGCCATCACAGGAAATAGTCATAAAGGTAAGCAGATCCATCCTCCACAGCCCACCCTCTGACTGCCCTGTCACACCCTACTCAGGGCGGTATCATGGCCAGGACGGGACAGACTGGGGCCTGCCACAGAGGGGAATTCTGCCATGCTGTGCCCTGTTCATTGCCTCAATCTCGTGCATTCCTATTTCTTGTGGAGAAGCCAGATGGACCTGATTTCTCTGGTGAGTTACTGTCAAACATGCGACCTGTGTTCTTTAGTTTCTTTCATTATAGCCCTTGGAGATGCTGAAACATCGGCCCTAAACTTTAACAGATAGCACCTGGACTTTCTCATCTTGTTTCTTTCCGAAGCAATCACAAAACACTTTAGTAAAAGAGATTTATGACAGCTCTTCTATTTTTTTTTTCATTTTATATGTCTGCTAAATTCCATTTTTATAACATTATAGAGAAAGCCACTGGTGGAATCACAGTGTCTAGAAATGTTAACTTTTCCGTAAAAATAAGGCCACTCAAATCTTGTTAAACTGATATTGTATTCATCGTTCCTCTTAATGCCCACGTTCATTCCAAAGGACTTATAAAATGAAATCATCAAAAAGTTCCCAGCTGCACAAGTCTTTTGAAACTTTTCTGTCGTAACAGAGTCTGTGTTACACATTACGAAAACACGCAAGGGGGCTTAAAGATAGTTTAACAAAAAGACTAGAAAGGGAAAATATCCAGGTGGCTTTTTAAGTGTGGAACATAATAAAATGGTGTTTGGAAAGTATTATGCCAAAATGTAATAACTAGAAAACAAGAAAGTCCATTTATAAGCTCCAGTGTAACTTTAAGTCATAAATAGAAGACATGTTGAGAATGCAGGGGGAAAAAATAACATGAGCATTTATTAAATGTGAAACTAAAGACCTTCAGATATAGAAGAGTAATAGACTGTATTTTGGACCCTTCCTTCAGAAGCTCTGGACTGAGGCTTTGAATTAGATACTATGTCAGGGTCTTCTCAAGGAAATCACTGGAGTATTTAAGACAGAGGGGCGTGATGCAGGAAACTGGCTACCCTGGGGAAGGAAGGCAGAGCTGAAAGGCCAGACAACAGACAGGGAGACGGCCCAGAGATTAACACTCACAGGAAGCCACCACCATCCCTGGGCCAGAGTGAGGAGGCAAAGGGCGAAGATCTTCTGAGGGGAGCTGAGAGAGACTCAGTTGCTCCATATGGTGTTCCTAGGGACAGATAAGGAGCAGGAGAAATCCACTGGCGCTTCTCTCCTTCCTCCACCATCTTCCACTAGTGCCCACCCTGGCCGTTCCAGCTTGGGAACTAGCCTGCAGGGTCCGTGCCTCCTGCAGCACTAAGTGGAAGCATATACAGCTTCTCTTTGTATATGCTTGGAAACAAGCAGAAGACCAAATCCATATAGTAAAGGAAATCTGATGGCTAACATGATTAAAAAGGAAGGGTCAAGTCTTGATCTACAGCTCAGTGGTGTCCCCCGCGCCCCTGCCCTCATCATTGTTGATTTAATAGTTGCAGGATGATGACCAGCAGCATGCCCAGGAAGAGAGAGAGCAAATCTCTTCCCTCAACACTAGACCTGAAGGGTCACCACTGTTTTTTGGCCAGGCTTGGGTTTCTTTGGAAATAGTTTCCTTAAGAATTTAGTCATCTCCCCATCCTGTTCACCTGGTTGCTAGTGGAATATCTAAGGTGTCTGAAATAGATGCAGAGAGTGAGATTGCTCAAGCCTAAGCTTCACTCTTATGGAAAATGCTCACCTTCCTGCTTTCTCTGGCACTGGCCTTAGCTCGTGAAGGAGAATTAAGCTTTTCCAGCCTTCCTTTCCCCAGACACAGGATAGCCAGTTCCACAGAAAAGTATCTCTTAGCTTAACCAACATGGTAGGACTGCTTGTTGGTCAATTTAAATTCAAAAAGAAACATGAAAGGATACATATCTATTATAAACATTTTAACTCAACTGTTTACATTATTTTGGTGTGAGGCCAAGGCTTTTTCTTCAAATGTGGGTCTGGATCTTTCTCACATGAACCTCAGCCATAATGCATGGAGGCATCTAAAATTTACAGTTTCTTTTATTTTTTATGTGAGCAAGCATTTAAAAACCTTTGTGAAGCATATGACAGAAATCCTTTTACATTTTTATTTCTCCTAATTTGTAGAGTTTGGAAGCAATTTTTTGAACAATCGACATAATTAATCAAGTCTTTCCAAATCATTTAATTAAGCTTTTATATGGGGGAAAAAAAATCCTTTTGGTTTCATCAGTTCCTGTAATTCTGTAATATTTAATTAAATTATGTAATTACAATAAGTATAATTGGCATAAATACATTTAGGAAAAGAACTATATGGGGTGGCCACAGACTCGGTGGCAACAGGTGTGCAGTCAGTTCAGCAGAGGTTGGTTAAGACAGCAGCTACTGCATTATGTGCTCTTTCTGCTCTCAGAAAGGCCCCCAGCAGCCTGTTTGTCTCACATAAGTCTTAACTCAGGGCCACAATATATATATTCAAAATCTCCAAAGTCCTGATTTTCTTTTCCTACTAGATGTCTTAATGCTATAATCTTGATGGAAATGTGGACAGAGCCCCAAAATACAATAGGAAATATTTTAACCAGCTCTTTGCTGCAACATACAAAGGTCGCCCACTTCTCAGCTTGGAATAAATCATCCTCACTACACTCCAGCCTACTTTCTCAGCTCAGACCATTCCACTTTTAGAATCCAGTCTTTGTAACACTCAATTTTCTGATAAGAAATTCTGAGTTGTGTTGTTTTTGGTTGCAAGTAACAGAAAAGACTTAAACTGGCTTATTCAATAAAGAAAATGTGTTGGCTTGTATAACAACTCCAGAGCATGAGTAGGTTTCAGGCAGGGCTCAGAGGTCTAGTGTACTGTGGTATAGATCGTGCACTGCTCAGGGATGTCTGGGCAAGGGAGTAAGTGGGAGCTCAACCCATCCCACCCCCCAGTAGGCCCAGGCATGAAGCTGGGTCTACTGGGAAGAAGGAGTGCCGTTTTAGCCACCGAAAAGAGCCTCCAACAGCAAAGCCTGCTCTTGCAGGCTGGATTTTCCCAGATTATCCACCCAGGAATGTCTCGTGTGCTAACAGTGGGAGCTCCAATAGCTGATTCTTATCAGTTTCTTTTTCCCTCTTTGGCAAATCATGATGTCAGCAACATCCATAAGTTGGCTCCACTCAGGTTTAGCAAATGAAGGCCAGCATCAACCAAGTCTTCCTTTTTCTTGTCCAGAGGGAGAGTAAACTCCCCAATCACTGAATAGGCTGACCTCACATTGACTCAGCATGTATCATGTATCCATCACTAACCCAAACACTGTGGCCGAGGGACTGAAATATACTGGTTGGCTAAGGTAGGATTTTTGTCTGCCGTTCTGCTATTTCTTTCATGTATCTCATGTCTTTTTTGTTACTGTATTTCTCCAGGACTGCCTTCTTTTGTTTTGAATAAATGTTTTCTAGTATATCATAATTTCTTTGATTCTTTCAGTATATTTTTCCACTTATTTTCTTCTTAGTTGCCCTAGAGATTACAGTTAACATCTCAATTTAAAATAATTTAGCTCAGATTAATACCAAGTAATATACTTCTATTCCCCCTTCCTCCATCATGCCATATTGTCATACAAATTATATTATAGGCCCATCAACACAATTTTATTATTGTTTTATACAGTTTTTTAAAAAAAATTAGGTAATCATAGATTCATTTGCAGTTGTAAGAAATAATACATGGCATTTTAATTATGAAGTGTCTTAGTGTAAGCTCTTTGGGTTCATCTTATTTGGGACTCTCACTGCTTCTTGGCCTCGAATATCTGTGTCCTTTACCAGGTTAGGGAATTTTTTAGCCATTATTTCTTAAAATAGGTTTTCTGTTTCTTTCTCTCTTTTTCTTCTGTGACCCATATGATGCAAATGTTGGTATGCTTAACATTGCCCCAGAGGTCCCTTAAACTACCCTCATTAAAAAAAAATCTTTTTTCCTTATGCTCTTCCTTCTCTTCAAGGCCGCTAACTCATTCTTCTGTGTGATCAAATCTGTTGGTGATTTCCTACTTGAGTATTTTTCACTTCAGTTAGTGTATTCTTCAGTTCTGATTGGTTCCTTTTTATGTTTTCTGTCTCTTCATTGAAGGTTTACTGAGTTTATTCTTCTACCTAGTGCATTGAGCATCTTTATAATATTTGTTGTGAACTCTTTATCTGGCAGATTGCTTGTCTCCATTTAGTTCCTTTTCTGGGATTTTGTCCTATTCTTTCATTTGAAACATATTCCTCTGTCTCCTCATTTGGATGTTGCTCTCTTTTTTCTATAAATTAGGTGAAATAACTTCTTCCGGTCCTGAGAGAGTGGCCTTGTGTAGGAGCTTCCCCTTGTAGACTGCATGTGCTGGGTGGGTGTCTTTGGCAGGTCAGGTGTGGGCCACAGGGAGACTCAGGCAAGCAACACCAGGGCCACCTTGGCAGGCTGGTTGGAATTGGAGTGGATGTGGGCCTCGGGCAGTCCTGGGGGCGAGCCACTCTGGGGCTGGCTTGTTCAGCTGGCTGGAGCCAGAAAGGTTGTGGGACACAGCAGGGCCTGAGAGGGCATGCTGTGCCAGAACCACCTTGGCAGGCCAGCTGGACCTGGAGGGGACCTAGGCCATGGGGATTCCTGGGGTCAAGCTGTTGGAGCAGCCTTAGTGGACCAGCTTGGCCTATAGTTGGACCCAGCTCAAGCCACAGAGATTCCTAGGGGCAAGTTACACTGGGGTCACCTTGAAAGGCTGACTGGAGCTGTAGTTGAAGTGGGCTTGGGCAGTGAGAGTCCCAGGAGCAAGCTACATTGGGGCCAGGATTATAGTTGGAGCAGGTGTGGGCTGTGTGACATCCTGGGGCAAGCCGCCCCAGGGTCCAGAGCTCTAACTAGAGTGGGTATGAGCTATGGGAAGTCCTGGGGGCAAGCTGCATAGCTGGTGTCGGTCAAGGATGTGCTAGGATGGCCATGGCTGGCCAGCCAGAACACCTTGATCATGCCATCTAGGTGGAGGGGGAATGCAACAAATGTGCCTCTCTGGTGCCTCCCATTGTTAGATGCTCTAGGGTTAGTAAGTGGATTTCCTTATCATATAGTCTAGGTTCCCTTTAAATCGCTGTTTTTTGTTTGTTTGTTTGTTTTGCTGTGCCCCAGGGTGGGTGTGTCTATGCGTGGCTCCTCAGTGATCCCTTACTACCACACATCTCTGTAGTTGGGGTAGGGTGGGAGAGAGGTTCCTACAGTAATGTGTCTCCATCTCGCCTACCCATTTTTATGTGTTTTCTTGTTTGCTGTGGAGAAGTTGTACACTCAGCCTTCAGTTCTTGTTCAGGGGGAATTTCTCCATAGGCATAGATTCAATGCGTTCATGGGAGGGGATGAGTTCAAGGTCTCCCTGCACTACCACCTTGGATTCCTCCTATAATGTCTTTTATATTATGTAGTTACCTTTAATCGTGCTCTTTATTTCTTCAGGTGGATTCAAGTTATTGTTTAGTAACCTTTCATTTCAGCCTGAAGGATTCCCTTTAGTATTTCTTATAGGTCAAGTGAAAAGTTATCTCCAGTATGGTTATTTGGGAATACTGTAATTCTTTGTTTTTGTGGGATAGTTTTACTGGATATGGAATTCTTGGCTGACTTATTTAAACACTTTGACTATGTCATCCTGCTGCTTTCTGACCTCCATGATTCCTGATGAGAAGTCAGCTGTCAGTCTTGTTAAAGATTCCCCTACACATGGTGTGTCCTTTGTATCTTCCAGCTTTTAAGATTCTCTTTGTCTTTTGACATGTTCCCTATGACGTGTCTAGATGTGGCTCTCCGAGTTTATCCTCATTAGAGTTAATCGAGCTTCTTGAGTGTGTGGTTAATATTTTTCATTAGATTTGGAACTTCCAAATATTCTCTTGCCCCTTTTCTCTTTCTCCAGTCCTTTTGGGTCTCACGTTATACATTTGTTGGTATGCTGGATGGTACTCCACAGGTCTCTAAAAGTATTGTTTATTCTTTTTAATTCTCATTTCTATATGTTTCTCAGACTGTATAATCTCAATGGACCTTCAGGTTCACTGACCCCTTTTCCTGACCATTTCTGATCTGTCTCGAGACCCACTACTGAACTTTTCATTTCAGTTACTGTACTTTTTTAGTACTTTGTGAATTTCTTTTAAAAAAATAATTTCTGTCTCTCTATTGGTAGTCTCTATTTGATAAGACATCGTTCTCCTACTTTAGTTATTTAGATGTAGTTTTCTTTAGTTTTCCGAACATATTTACAGTAGTTGACTTGAAGTCTTTGTCTAAGGCCAATGTCTAGGCTTTGTCAGAGACAGTTTCCATTGATTGCGTGTATGTTGGAGGGGGCATATTTTCCTGTTGTGTTGTTGTTGTTGTTGTTAAAAACTGGACATTGAAAATAATGTAATGTAGAAACTCTGGAAATCAGATTCCTTACTCCCTCCACATGGTTTTTTGTTGTTGTCATTCAGTTGTTTTTGTTGCCGCCTATTTATTTGATGACTTTCCTGGACTGATTCTGTAAAAATCTCTATTGTTTCTTGTACATAGCAAATGAAGTCTCTATTTATTTAGCTTAGTAGTCAGCTAATGATTGAACAGAGATTTCCTTAAGTACCTTGAATCAATAAGTCTCCTGTTCTTTGCCGAGGGGTCTGTGTGTTGGGGTATGCCTGCAGTGCTCTTGCATACAGGTTTTAACTATGCCTTAGCCTTCACTTCCTGCTTGTACAGAGCCTCTAGGTCAGCCAGAGGTTAGAGATTAGGTCACTTCTTCCCAGATCTTTCCAGAACATATTCACATCCCTGCATATAAGCATGTCTTTCTAGACATGCTTATATGCAGGGATGTGAATATGCTCTGGACATGCTTTTCACAATCCCTTATGAACAACTCATTCCCTGATTTTTCCTTTTGAGTTTTTTGGTTAGCCTTTTATTAATCCCAAATGATATTCTTGCCTCAGGCACCTGCAGTGTTACACAATTGCTACTACTTGTTTTCTACAAATGCTCTGGCAATAGGGCTGTTTACATTGAGTAAGCCCTGAATTAGGTTAAATAAATACAAGGTCCAAGAATAGACCTTTTCAAGCAACTACTGGGCAGGTCAAATAGTGACAGTTATCTGGTCATGGGGCTTTGGGAAAGCCCTCATCGCATTCTGTTGTCCTTCTCTGTCCTGGTAGGTTTCTGGTTTTCACTGTGCTTGTAGGGCTGTGGCTTTTAAGGTTACTGTGGAGCTGAGTGGGAGTAATGGGAAGAGGAGAAATCAAAAGCTTGCTGCTTTTACTTAGATTCAGCTGTTTTCCTTTAAATAAACACTCCTTAGGTTATTGCGAATCTTTGGTTAATCTTCAGAGTTACAATAAAGTTTATTTTGACCCTTTTGCCAGTACCTCATGGATTTTTCAGAGGCCCTTACTCTACCATTCTAGAAATGCATCTCTTCAGTGTTGCTTTAACACGCATTCACTCTGTCTCTGATACTCCGGAGTCCCTCTCAGTAGTTGACCTTTCTTTGTAGCTGAGAAGAAATTAAATGGGAATTAGTCTCCTTCCTATAACTTATAAATACTCCATCCTCTTCCTGTCATGAAGGAAGAGATGTACTGACTCCTAAATCGAACTCATCACTTCTCTGCTACACCTCCCAGTGCCTTCCCATCTTACTCAGAGCAAAATTCTAAGCCATTACTATGGCCTGAGAGGCCTTTAAAAATCTTCACCTCCACTACCTCCATGATCTCATCTCCTGCCACTCTCCCCTTTCTCACACTGCTCCAGCTATCCTGGTCTTCTTGCTATTTCTCGATCAGTGAAATGTGCTTCTACCTCGGGGCCTTTGCACTTGCTGTTTTCTTGGCTTGGCATGCTTTGCCTCCAATGTCCACATGGTTTACTCCCATCCTCCATGGATTTACAAGTGTGTTTGTTGTTGTTGTTTATCAGAAAAGCCTTCTCCGAGAATGGATGATTTCACCATCTCTGACCTTATCAGGATTTCTTTTATTGAGTATCTTCCCTTTTGTCCTGTGTCTTCACCTAAATTTATAAATGCTTAGGGGCCTCTCTTAAAATAAATCCTTCCTTTGTCCCACTTTTCTGTCTAGTTATCCTTTTCTCTCTCCTCTACTCCAAAGCTTAATGTTTTGAGAAGTTCACAGTTATTAAAAGGTTTCATACTTACATATTTCATTTTCTTACCTCCTACTCACTTCTTAACTCTCTGCAACCTTACATTCACACCCAGCACCACATTGAAACTCAAGGCGACCAACAAGTTTCTTGCTGCCAAATGCAATGGATAATTTCGCAACCTGACCTGTACTTACCTTTTGCCAGCATTTGGCACTACTGGCCACTCCCACTTTAAATATTCACTTCAGGGGCTTGAGTGACATCATACTCTCTTGGTTTTCCTATCACTGCTGCTGATCTCCCTATGTTTTCTTTACAATTACTTCTACCTGTTTTAAATGCATGCACCTCTCAGAATTCCACCCCAAGCTTACCTTTCTTATACACACACTCTGTGTGATTCTCCATCTTTAGGTTCCCATTTACATGATGATGACTTCCAGATCTATAACTCCAGCCTGTTTTTTAACTTCAGAGCTTCAGATCCATATACCTAGCTGTCACCTAATACCCACAGACACCTCAAACTTAACATATTTAAACTTGAACTCATCTCTCCCACCCACCCCAGCCTACTCCATTGTCCCCCATGTACCTCTGTGGATAGCTTCCCTCTCCCTTACCACCTACACCCAACAACTACACTCAACAACACTACGATCTGTTGATTCTAACTCCAAAATTCTCCAGGATCTATCACTTCGCTCCATTCCCATGGCCAGCACCCTGGTTTAGGCCACCATTATCTCTCAGCAGCATTATTTATTTTCTTCCTATCGCTTTTAAGATCATGTTAATATCATTAGCAGAGTTGATGAAGCCCAGCATGATATGACTCTTGCTGATCTCTTCATGTCTGTCTTGAGCCACCACAGCCCTCAAAATCTATGATCCAGTCATGCTATGCCTCTTCTATCTTCTCGCTCCTGAACCTTCAAGCATATGTCCCTGTCCTCTGGTTAATTCTGATGACTCCCTTCAGGTCTTGGTTTAGGATTGCCTTTCTCCACGAAACCTTCCCTGATTCCCCACATCTGGATTATGCGCCATATTATTTACAGGACTCTGTGTTACACAGACTTTAATTGGGGTGAGAGACATAAAAGAGAAGTGACGGTGATCTCCAACTGAAAACCCGAAAGGCGTAAGGAAGGAGTCTAGACCATGCTCCTTAAAATAAAACATTATTGGCATCTATTCAAGTGGACTAGTGGGGGCTGTTACTAAGATCCACTGGCAGCGAGTGGAAAAGAGGCCTCAGATTTATGGTCAATGTAAGAGCAGAATATTGGCAGGACCAATAAAGGGGCCAGGGCTCCGGGTCAGCGGGTAGAAGGAGCCAGTCAGAACTCTTGGAAACTACACAGTTCCAGACATTTGGCTTTTGATTTGAAAATCTGGGGCAAGTAAATCTCCCAGGTGTCCACAAGGAACTGGATCTCCACAAAGATAATAAAATCAAACTGTAGATTCTAGGTCCAGTATTAGATATGAGAGTCAAAAGCAGGTCTTATGCAAGGAATGGTTATCCCTGAGTGCCCAGCTCTCTCAGCCCACCAAGGCCTTGCTGCACTTGATGAATGCCAGATTGGAGAACTGCATCTTAGCAAGAAATTGACCTCAGCCCTGCAGAAGGGACTCCAGCTACCACTGATCTGGTGGGCTGGATTATAGTCCATTCTTCACCCACTGGCGATGGACCCACATAGAAATGACCTTAGTTTCACTAATTATATTTGAAGATTACGGATTAAAAATTATCGTTAGGTTGGAAGAAAAATCTATTCAAATATGAGTAAGAATCTAGAATTAAATTTATATGTGTGTGTGTGTATGTGTGTGTGTGTATAAGGGAGAAGTCTTGAAAATACACATAGATAAGAAATCAGCTTCTGGAAGTCATTCTCGCAACTAGTATATTTTATTTTAGACTATTAAATTAACTTGATGAAAATATAAGGTTCAGTAAAATATAAATGACAAAAAATATAGGATATCATTTATAGGAATGTCAAAATGTACTACCTAGACAGACTTTTGCACTCGACTCAAAGAGCAGAAACATACACGTCAGGAGTATAAAAAAAAAAAAAATCTTTCCTTCATTGTGCTTCCGGCAAGCAGTCTGGAAGAATTCTTCAAAAGCTCTGACTGCGAACAAAGGCCCTGTCATGTCATTTGAGTCCCTGCCACTGTGCTTAGTGCTTTGGCATTTCACCAGCTTATTTCTAACTGCCTAAGCAGGTCTTTCATTCTGTACTGAAGAAATGATGTTTCTTTTGCCTCATTTTACGGGACAAGCCAAATATATAATCAGAGGCAGACTCTGGAGAGCAGAGTAGGTGTAGCAAGTATTTCCTCTCTTGAGTAGCTGTACTCCAACTGCCTGTAAATCAGTGGTTCTCAAAGCATGGTCCCAGGATGGGCAGCATTGGCCATACCTGGGAACGTGTTAGAAATGCATGTTCTCAGGCCCCACCCCAGACCTACTGAATCACACATTCTGGCCCGGGGCCCAAAAATGTGTGCTTTAACAGGCTCTCCGTGTCATTCCAATGCTACTACCATGGGGTGCCACTCCTTTCCCTAATCTCAGGCACTCCAGATCAGGGGTGGAACAGAGGACCTAGGCTCGTCCAGTTAAAGTAAATGTCAGGACTTTATAGGAAGCTCCCAGAAGACTTCTGTTCTTCCAGCTGTCTTGGAGTCAGTTCCTTGTACAGCTGGCTTGTAATCCCAGATGGAGAACCTGTCTGAGAGTGAAGCCAATGCATGGAAGAAAGCCAAGTGAGCTGGGCCAAGCCCTGTGCCTGGAGGCAGAGAGAAACAGGTCCTGGTGATATTTCTGGAGTTCAGACATCAAGCACCACTTCAAGCCAGCTTGGCCAGATACAAAAACTGGCTTTTTACTGAAGCCAGTTTGGCTCGGATATCTTGACACTTAAGACTAAAGGAATTCTAAGGGATACAACATGCAAATGTTATTCTGTGCCCGTCAGTGAAGATAAGTGCTTTTTAAAAAACACTAAACTAATGAGAACTCACCCTTAGCAAAGAACATTGCCTCCTGATTTATAAAGAAACTTAAGGTCACACTTATAACATGGCCCTTTTCTTCCTCCAGTCTCAGATGAGGAGATGACTCCTCTGGATGGCGACCTACCTTACTCCCTGTGCCACTGATCCTTCACCTTCCCACATTTCCCACGACCTTGCTCCTTAGGCCATTCCTTTACCTCCTCCATCATCACCTCTCTCTCTCTACAACCTCCTTGCTTTCAGTCTACAAATATGCTCAAATCTCCCATCCTAAAAAATACCTCATTTGACACGGAGCTCCCCCCGTTGCACGATTCAGCCTCTTAACCACAATACTCATTCATACCTTGCAAATAAGTAGTATAGATTTGCCATTTTCATCGCCTCGCCTCCTAACGCGCTTCATTTTGACCTCTCCCTTCACAACTGACCTGAAACTAGTTTCACTAGGATTCCAGTGGCCACCCCTGGCTGAATCCATGGACATGGTTCAGCCCTGATCATTCTTAATTCTCTGTTGTTTTTGACATTGGTCATTCCTTTCTTCTTGATATCTTCTACTCCCTTTCCTTCTATGATATTACTTTCTTCTGATTCTCTTTACGCTTCTAATTTTTGCTGCCTTCTTCACACCTTCTCTGTATACCTAGTAAAAGTTCATGTTACATGGGATTCTGTCCTTAATATATTATTGTTCTTTTCCTCTTACAGCCTCTCTATGTCCTGCCTCTTATCCACTGTCCTGCCTCATCGAGAACCCGTGTTCCATGGATTCCAGAATCTAAATACCCATCCCAGATATTCCCTTAAGCATCAGATTCATCCGTCCAGCTGCCCACTGGACATCACATTGATGTTCTGTAAACTCTCACATTCAGCCTGTTCAAAACTCACCCAGTAATACTCCCCAACTACATCAGATATTCCTTCTGTATTTTAAAAATCAGTTGGCAACACCACTATCTACCTAATCACTCATATTGGAAACTTAGCTCTTCCCTCTTTGACCTCTGCGTTCTAATCAATCACACATCCTACAGATTTTGCCTACTAAAGCGTTTCAAAATATGGCTTTTCCTCTCCATCTTCATCACCTCTACCATAATTTGGATCATTGTCATTTTTCCTATGGAGCAGGTTTTTCGTTTTCCTCCTCAAAGTAAGCCGCCTCAAGCCTGTAGAAGACCTAATATGAAAACATAGCCAAGCAAAACTATATTCAGATTCCTTCCTTGCCTCTTTATTGCTGACAAATCTTTCTCAAATTATCAACCAGAAAATGTCTGCATCATGCTCACCTAAGGCGTTTGTGACAGTGCTGATTTCTGAACCTTACAACTGTCCTACCAAATCGTAATCGCCAGCTGATGACTAGAAATCCAGATTTTCCCATATGTACCTCAGTAACACATTAAAATTTTGGAACCTCTGGTCCAGTGATGCACCAAAAATCTCTCCTGATCCTGGCCTTTGCCTCTCCCATCTTCTTTCTCACTATTCACTATTCCCTGACTTTAACTCCATTCTTTGATAATCCTAAATACCTTTATTTTACTGCAGTGTCTCACTACCTGATGTTGCTTGTGCCCCTGCAGAAACACCCTCTGACTCCTGCCCTCACGCCCCATCCTTTGCCTGGTTGTCTCCTATTTATCCTTTGAGATTCAGCTCATACCTCCTCTCATGAAAATACTTAATATCCTACTCTCCAGTTCTTCTCTCTCACATCTTGTCCCCTTCTGTTGAGCATGTTAGATCCCATTTTGAGCTTTTACGTGTATATCTCTATGATTGCTCTTATGCCTGTCTCATAGTTTTCAATTCGTGTACCTCTTTCTATTCAACTCACTAATCTGCATCCTGAGCAGAGGCTGGAAATAGAGCAAGCACTCCGTTAATAGTTCTTCCATAAATGAGGTGCGCACACTTGTTCTACCTGTCCCTGTTAGCTGTGTTTCTAGTACAGGAATTGGAAATTGTTAATAGACTAACGAGCCAAAGGTATATAGGCAGGGCATACATGGTAAGAGCAAGGAACAGGTGGAAGGTGAGATTAATAGTGACGTTGTTAAGGAAGACATAGAAAGGGGGCTGTTAAGGCCATTATAATTGTGGAGGAGGAAGAGCATGAGCTTCTGAAAGAGAAGCAACAGCAGAGAAGGTAGAGGTAATTTTCCTTTAGTCTTAGTTTGTGGAGAGTTTTTATCAAAGGGCGTTGAATTTTATTAAATGCTCTTTGGCATCTGTTGAGATGATGGTGTGATTTTTATCCTTCATTCTGTTGGTATGGTGTATCACATTACTTGATTTGCATATGTTGAACCATCCTTGCATCCTAAAGATAAATCCCACTTGGTCATGGTGTATGATCCTTTTAATGCCCTCTTAATATGTTGAATTAGGTTTGCTAGTATTTGACGATTTTTGTATCTGTCTTCAACAGGGATATCGTCCTACAGTTTTCTTGTGGTATCTTTGTCTGGCACTGATATCAGGTAATGCTGGCCTCATAAAGTGAATCTGGAAGTGTTCTCTTCAGTTTTTTGGAGTAGTTTGAGAAGGATTGTCATTCATTTCTCTTGAAATATTTGGTAGAATTCATCAGTGAAACCATCTGGTCTTGGCTTTTCTTTATTGGTAGGTTTTTGATTACTGATTCAATATTCTTGTTAGTGATAGGCCTGTTCAAATGTTTTGTTCATGATTCAGTCTTAGTAGGTCGTATGTTTCTAGGAATTTATTCATTTCTTCTAGATTATCCAGTTTGTTGGTATATAGAGAGACATATATGAAAAGCCCACATCTGAGATCATGCTGAATAGTGAAAAAACTGAAAGCTTTTCCATTGGGATCAGGAACAAGACAAGGATACTCACTCTTGCCCCTTCTATTAAACATAGTACTGGAAGTCCTAGACAAAACAATTAGGCAAAAAAAAGTTTCAGTCCATTCAGGCTGCTGTAACAAAATGCCACAGACTGGATGGCTTATAAACATCAATAAGTTACTGCTCACAGCTCTGGAGGCTGGAAGTCCGAGATCAGGGTGCCAGCATGGTTGGGTGAGGACCCTCTTCTGGTCTGCAGACTTCTCATTGTATTCTCACACAGAGGAAGGGACTGGGAAGCTCTGTAAGTTCTCTTTTATAAGAGCCCTAATATCATTCATGAGATTCTCATCCCCCGTACACCTTCATGACCTTATCGCCTCGTAAAGGTCCCACCTGCTAATACCATTTCCCTTGGGGGTTAGGATTTCAACATACGAATTTGGGGAGGGGGAACACAAACATTCAGATGATAGCAAAAAGGCATCCAAATCAGAAAGAAAAGTAAAATTTGCCCCGTTCGCAGATGGTGTTATCTATAGGAAATCTAAAGACTCTACCCCCCTCCCCCCAAAAAACCTGTTAGAACTAATACATGAATTCAGTAAAGTTGCATCATGCAATATCAACATACAAAAATCAGTTGCTTTTCTGTACACTAACAGTGAACTATCTGAAAAGGAAATTAGGAAAACAGTTTACAATTGCATCAAAATAACAATACTTAGGAATACACTTAACTAAGAAAGCAAAAGACTTACACACTATAAACTACAAAATATTGATGATAGAAAACACAATAAATGGAAAGACATCCTGTGATTAGGGATTGGAGGACTTAATATTGTTAAAATGTCCATAATACCCAATGAGATGTACAGATTCAATGCAACCTCTGTTGAAATCCTCATGGCATTTTTTTACAGAAAAAAAATTTTTAAGTTCTTATGGAGCCACAAAAGACCCCAAATAGACAAAAGAATATTGGGGGGGAAAAGATTTCTGATTTCAAAATATATTACAAAGCTACAGCAATTAAAACAATATAATACTAACATGAAGATAGACATATAGACCAATAGAATAGTATATAGAGCTCAGAAATAAATTTAAATATAGTCAACTGATCTTCAACAAGTGTGCCAAAAATACACAGTAGGGTAAGGATTGTCTCTTCAACAAACGAGATTGGAAAAACTGGATATCCACATGCAAAAAAAAAAAAAAAAAGAAAAAAGAAAAAGAAATTGGAGCCTTATCTGACACCACACACAAAATCACCTCAAAATAGATTACAGATTTAAATGTAAAACCTGAAACTATAAAACTCCTAGAAAAAAGCATAGGGGAAAAAGCTTCATGATGTTGGTCTTGGCAGTGATTTCTTGGACGACATCAAAAGCACCGGCAACAAAAGCGAAAAGTAGGCAAGTGGGGCTATGTCAAACTAAAAAGCATAGCAAAAGGAACGAGAGTGGAAAAGCAACCTATGGAATGATGGAATGGAAGAAAATGTTTGTAAACCATATATCTGATAAGGGATTAATTTCTAAAAGATTTAAGGAACTCCTACAACTCAACAGTAAACAAACAAAATGAAACACCTGATTAAAAATGGTCTCAGGACTTGAATAGACATTTCTCCATAGAGATACAAATGATCAGCAGGCATATGAAGAGATTCTCACTGTCACTAAATGTAAATCAAAACAATGAGGTGTTCCTCAATACCTGTTATAGCTATTATAAAAAAAAAATGAGAGACAACAGATGTTGTAGATGCGGAGGATGCAGAGAAATCAAAGCCCTTGTGCCCTGTTGCTGGGAATGCAGAAATGGTGCAACCACTGTGGAAAACAGCATGCAGGCTTCTCGAAAAATTAAAGCTAGAACTACCGTATAACCCAGCAACCCCACTCCTGATTATCCAAAAGAATTGAAATCAGGATCTCAAAGAGGCATTTGTACTCCCATGTTCATTGCAGCACTGCTCTCCAAAGCTGGGATGTGGAAACAACCTAAATGTCCATGGATGGAAGAATGGATTTTTTTTAAATGTGGTATATACATAGAATGGAATATTATTCAGCCTTTAAAAAGGAGATCCTGCAATATGTGACAACAGGGGTGAACTTTGAGAACGTTATGCTAAGTGAAATAAGACAGTCACAGAAGGACAAATACTGCATCATTCCACTTTTATGAGGTATATAAAATAGACTCATAGAAGCAAAGAAAAGAACGGTGGTTGCGGGGGGTTAAGGGGAGGGGGAAATGCGTAGTCACTAATCAGTGGATTTAAAATCAATGGGTTTTGCTAGATGAACAAATTTAGAGACCTGTTGTATAACATTATGCCTATAGATATAGATAACAATATTGTATTGTACACTGAAAATTCGTTAAGGGTAGAACTTAAAAGTGTTTTTACCAAAATAAATTTTTTTTTTTTTTTTTTAACGAGAGAGGGTAGCGAGGAGGGAGCTAAGAGATTTCTGATAGGATTCAGTGGCTGAATGTATGTAAGGGCTGAACATACAAGTTTTCTGTTCCTGTGTAACACATTACTGCAGACTTAACAGTTTAAAACTACACAGTTTTAGCTCACAGTTCTGTAGGTCAGAAGTTCGAGTATGAAGACAGGGAGAAGGGAGGGTGGACCGGGAGAGTTCTAGCTGAGTTCTCTGCTCAGAATTTCACAAGGCCAGAGGCAGGGTATCAGCAGGGCTTACAGCTCATCCCATTTGGAGCTCAGGGTCCATTTCCAAGCTCATGTGGTCATTGGCAGAATTCAGTCCTGTAGTTGTAAGGCTGAGGCCCTAGCTTTCTTGTTGTCTGGCCAGCAACTGCTCTCAGCCTTTAGAGGCCACTTGCATTCCTTGCCATGTGGTCCCTTCCATGTTAAAAGCCAGCAACAGAGAATCTCCCTCATGTCGAGTCCTTCTCACTCTGCATATGTGCTGAGACCAGGATAATCTCCTTTTCTTAGAGTCAGCTGATTTGGAACCTTGAGTGCTTCTGCAAAATACCTGTATAGCAGCATCTAGGTTGGTGTTGGAGCAACTAGTACACCAGGGGGCAGAATTCTGGGGGTCACCTCAGAAGTCTGCCTGCCACTGTTAAGACAGGGAGAAGGGAGGGTGGACCGAGAGAGTTCTAGCTGGACACACTGCAAAAACAGTGGAGCTATTAACTAAGGCTGAGAATACAGAAGGTAGAGAAGTTTCAGTGGGAAAGTGAGTTCAAGTGCAGATACATGAGGTAAATAGTTTAAGAGGAAAAATCTCAACTAAGTAATTTTTTGTATATAAGAATGTTTCTTGCCAGCTAGGCCCCAGTGGTATTATTATTATTATTATTATTTGAAATATATAACTATTGGTGGAAAAATAAGTTTAAAAGGAACTGATCTTTAGGGAATGTGAGGGTAAAGAATTATACTTTCTAAAAATACTTTGCTCAGCTTAGCTATCTGAAAGTTCCAAAGAATATTCTGTAACTCATAGTGGGTTATAAAATGAGGGGCCAGATTTTCATTCTCTAATTCTTGAGAGAACCTGGCCCCAAGTTTTCATTACAGTAGGTATTTCTACCTGTGGCAGGAAATAGCCGTCTGCTGAATAACAGCGTTGCATATTTCTGCCTGCTGAAGACCTCACTGTGCAAAGTTACAAGGTAATTTTCCTTCTTCCTCAAAAACCTATTCATAAATATGAAATATCAACTACATGGGGCAACACTTCCAGAGACTACCAAATGGTCTTCCATTGTCTAGTTAAATAAATTTCCACCATTCTGCCCACCTTCCCACAAATTCTTGAGATGCTAGGCATTGCAGGGGGTAGAGAAGAACCTGGTATAACCAAACCTTTTCTGCATTCATCCTGCAGACAGGGAGGCAGGGGGCAGACAGCCTTCAGGGCAAATAACTACAATGCAGTCTGACCAGAGCTAAGAGAGCTATGTACAGGTACTAGACACTTCCTAGGATGGAAATGAGGGCCAAACTCAGCCAGAGACTGCATCATAAAAGGCTTTTTATACCAGGATTCGGTCGTTTTGCGATGTAGATGCCTGGAGAGCCAATTCTCTATGTGTGTGGTTCCCCGCCCCCAGAATTTGTCTCTCTTTTTTTTTTTTTTTACAACTTTATTAAGGTAAAATTTAAGTACGAGAAACTGCATAATAAAGAGTGTAATCTGATCAGTTTTGACAGATGTGTACACCTGTGAAGTCATTACCATCGATAAAATAACAAATTTATTATCCCCCAATTTTCCTCGAGCCCCCGTGAAATCCCTCTCTTCTCATCCCATCCTGGCAATTACTGATCTGCTTTCTACCATGATAAATGACTTTGAATTTTCTAAACTTTTCTATAAATGAAACCATATAGTATGTTCTCTTTTCTTGTCTGGTTTCTCTGCTTCAGCATAATGATTTTGAGATTTACCTGTAATGTTGCATGTTTCTTTAGTTTGTTCTTTTTATTGTGGAGTTCTTTTGTAATAGATATACATAATTTATCCTTTTGCTTGTTGAGGACATTTAGGTGGTTTACAGTTTGGAGCTATTACAAATAATGCTGACATAAGCTTTTGTGTACAAAGCTTTATGTGAACACATGGTTTTCATTTCTCTTTGGTGAACATCTAGGTGTGGAATGGCTACATTACATGATAGTTGTATGTTTAAGAAACTGAACAATCGTTTTCCAAAGTGGCTGCACCATTTTTCCTTCCATCCAGCAAGGTATGAATGTTCCACTTGCTCCACATCCTTGCCATTACCTGGCATGGTCGGTCTTTTTTTGTTTCAGGCAACCTAATGGGAGTATGGTGGTGTCTCATCGTGGTTTCAGTTTGCATTTCCTTGTCGACTAATGTTGAGCACCTTTTGATGTACTTTTTGGCTATTTGTCTATTTTCTTTTGTGAAATGTCTGGTCAAATATTTTACACATTTTTTATTATTAAGTTCTAAGACATTGAAAGGATTTAAACAAAAGCATCATAATCAAATTTATGTTTTAGAAAAATCCCTCAAGCAGGAAATATTGAGGATGAAATCCCAGACGGCCAGGCTGCAGAAGAGGGGCCGTTTGAGGGATGTTGGAATAAGGTCCAACAAAAGATGCTAAGATAGCGATAGTGGGCTAAAAGATGTCTTTGACATAGAACCAACAGGTGCTGGTGATCACTTTTGCAAATGAGAGTTAATCAAGGAAATGTGATTCAGTTGGAAATGAGGATTTAGAATTTGAGAAAAAAATAAAACCCAGACACCTATATAGCACTCAGTATAAGCACCGTTCTTTCTGAGCATTATCACAAATAGTAACTCAGGATTAATACTCATAACAGTCCTAGCAATTTTTTAGGCATTATTTTTATCTACACATTGCATATGAGGAAGCTGAGGCACAGAACGAATAGGTATCGCCCCTGACCATATAAACAGATAATTACAATCTGTGATTTAGAAGACGCTATGATTTAAAGGATAATAAAACACGGTTTTAGAACCAGACAACTTTGACTTTAAATTTCATATCTATCATCTACTGGCTGCATGACCTTGGGCTCTA
This sequence comes from Pteropus vampyrus, assembly GCF_000151845.1. Classification (NCBI taxonomy): domain Eukaryota; kingdom Metazoa; phylum Chordata; class Mammalia; order Chiroptera; family Pteropodidae; genus Pteropus; species Pteropus vampyrus. The sequence continues at coordinate 3,472,986 of NW_011888931.1, read as the reverse complement.
TACATCTCCACTTTCCTTATTTGTAAAACAAAGATATCACTTTCTTTCATACTGGTGTGAGCAGTGAATGATGAGGAAACTTAAAAGTTCCTAAAGCAAAATATGTGCCCAACAAATGCTAGTGTTTGTCCTTCCTCCCAGTAGGTGTAGCCATTGGGATGAATGAGACCGTCCAGGAAAGCCTGTAGAAAAGAACAAAGATGAAAAAAAGATGGCAACTTAAATGCTGCCTTGGTGGACAGAATACAAGGCATAAAGTAAAAGGAGTTGGGAGAACATACGTTCATATGTTCAAACATTAATGTTCATAACAGATCAGGACCCGACAGTGGGGCACAGATTAACCTCACACACTTCTGAGGGCAAACAGGTGAATCTGTCATGCCTCACACACTAGAGTCTACACCAAGACACACTTTCTACTAAGAACTTGTAGTATATATTGTAACCAAAGGTGAGCTGTGGTGTTTATGAGGCATTTATTTTTTAAAAATTGGATTACAAACAGAACATACTAAATTAAAAAAAAAAAAACTTTCAAATAATACAGAAAGGCATATACTAAAAAGTGAGACCTCTCCCCTTCAGTACCTTTACACGCCCCAGGCACACCTCCATTAACTGTTGGTTTGTGTGTGTATCTTTACACAAAAGAATGTAGCATCCAGGTCAATATATAGACACTATATGTACATTATTATATGTACAGTTATATGTACATAATAATACAAAAAGAGCCATTTCAGATTTTAAAATTGTGGCATAGTCATCAAAATTATGTTACACCAGTGATGGTAAGGTTATTATTTTTTCCATAATAAATTTTACTGCAATTAACATTTCTGAACAAATAGGAGTGTGGAAATGAAACTGGTGTAGAGACATGTGTACTTTAAATTTTGAAAGAACTGCAAAATTGCCCTCCAAAAATGTTTTAGCAATTTGAAGCCCGCCATCTATATCCTAATAGCTAATAACTATTGAACATTTACCAGATGCAAACACTGTGCTAAGGGCTTTGTGTAGAGCATCTCAGTGAACTCTCTTGTATTCGTGTTATTATTCTGTTTTATAGATAAAGAAATGAAGGTCCACGGAGGACAGACAACTTAAATGAGGTAACAAAGCTAAGACATGTTAGAGCGTTGATTTGAACCCAGATCCTTTTTCACTTAGTATTGTCTGTAAGTTGTGCTGATTCTTTTAATTACCACTATTGGTTTTATTCATGCCTTCCTCTTTGATGAATTCATTTGCATTGCTAGAGTGCATCTCTGAGCCTTTTTTTTTTCTAGGAATGGTAAAAATGTCTAAATCCTTGTATATCTAAATGAGTCTGTTTTATCGTCACTCTTGCATGATAGTCTGGCTGGTGATAAAACTCTGGGCTCATACTCATTTTCCCCACAGTACATGTGTCCTTTGTTATCTGATACCCTGTTGCAGATTAAATATTTGCTGCCCAGCAGATTTTTCATATTTTTGTAGGTAATATATCTCCCAATCCCAGCCTTCCTCCTCCCCACCCCCTGCCCCCCATCTTCAGGTTATAGGATTCTTTCTATTGCTGAGGTTCACAAACTTAGGAAACAAGTATCTGGATCTTTTCATTTCAAGACATATCTTCCAATTAGGTAAATTTATTGTTTATTTCATATCTTTAGCTTAATTGTCTCCTAATGGGAAATTCTACTAGGTAGATACTGGATCTCTTGGATCTATGTTCTCTTGGATCTACTTTCCACATCTCAACATTTTCTCATTTTCACTTCTTATTCTTTTAAAATTTCCTGTTGGGAGAGTCTATCAGCTTGATTTCTTAATTTAATATTTAGGTCTGCAATAATGCCCATTATTTTACTCAATCCTATTAGAAATTTTTTGAAAATATTTTCAGCTTTAAAGATATTTTCTTCAGTAGCCTGTTCATAGCAGTAGTGTCTCATGCTCATTTATAAATCATACCAACATATAATATTAAAACTGGATGAGCAGTGAAACTCAGAAGTTGCAAAGTAGGTAGGATTTAAATGAAACAGCAATAATCAATCCTATCAAACTGTGTTGTCTTTTTCCAAGAGATATTGACATATATCCCTTTCGCTATTCTGAAATGTAATCCATAAATAGTGTATGTAATCTGTATTATTAAGAAGAAACCCCACTATACATTGTAATGTGAGAGAAATGAAAGGGAAACAATCGAAAATAAAATAATACGCTTCCGATATGTAAATCCTCAAGCACTTTCTAAAGATCACAGTTATCAAATGTGTAGTCACTGCACGTGCCACAGCAAGGGTGTGACGTGCCATGCTGGGACTCAGGCGCCACAAGTGGTATTGCCATTAGTGACATAATGTTCCAAAATGGTTAAAACTTTTGGTAACATTCTGAAAAAAATGAAGTACAATCTTCCTTTGATTTATATGGCAGTGCATTCCTGGAAAATTCAGTGTATATTATAACCTAGCCAAAATACCACTCATGTTATTCTTTCCTGAGTTGCTTGAGCCAATGTTTATTTTTATTTTTTTTCCTTAGAAAAGCTTTTAAGGCAACAAATTTGCCTGAGCTCAGTTTTAGTCATATTCCATAGATTCTGATAGTTATTGTTATCTTCTGAATAATCTGCAATTTTATTTTTATTTCTCAATGGCCAGAGTAATTTAAAAATTTTTTTAAATTTTCCAAGGGATATATTTGTTTGTTTCTATTTATTATTCTTTTTAGTTTTATCGTGGTCATGAAATATAATTTAAATTATTTAAATATTTCGGGATTTAATGAGAATTTTCTTATGGTCAACATTAGGATGGTGTTTGGTGAACGCTCAGCAGGACTTTGAATAGGTGTAATCTCGGTTCACAGGACAAAGCTTCTTTTCTTTTTTTCAACTACAGATGATATACAATATTATATTAGTTTCAGGTGTCCAACATAGTGATTAGACAGTTATGTAACTTACAAAGCAAAGACCCAGATAAGTCTAGTACCCATCTGATGTCATACAGTCTTACAATATTATTGACTAGGAAATAGTCCTCTTCTGTACTTTACATCCCCATAACTATATTCATAACTGCCATTTTCTGCTTCTTAAACTTCCCACCTTTTTCACCTTACCCCCTAACTCCCTACCCATCTGGAAACCATCAGTTTGTTCTCTGTATATGTTTGTTTTTGTTTGTTCATTTATTTTGTGTTTTAGATTCCACATATAAGTGAAATCATATCGTATTTGTCTTTGACTTATTTCACTTAGCATAACATCCTCTAGGTCCATCCATATTGTTGCAAATGGCAAGATGTCATTCTTTTTCGTGGTCAAGTAATATTCCATTGTACATATGCACCACATCTTCCTTCTCCATTTGTCTATCAATGGACATTTAATTTACTTCCATATCTTGGCTATTTTAAATAAGGTTGCAGTGAAGAGAGGGGTGCATATATCTTTTCAAATTAGTGTTTTGGAGTTCTTCAGATAAATACTCAAATGTAGTTCCTGGATCATATGCTAGTTCTATTTTTAATTTTTTAAAACCTCCATACCTTTTTCCATAGTGGCTGCACCAGTTTACAGTAGTGCATGAGAGTTCTCTCCTCCACATCTTCGCCAACTCTTGCTGTTTATCAATTTATTGACAATAGCCGTTCTGACAGGTGTGAGGTGATATCTCATTATGGTTTTAATTTATATTTCCCTGATAATTAGTAATGTTGAGCACCTTTTCATATGTCTGTTGGCCATGTTTATGTCCTTTTTGGAGAAATGTCTATTCAGGTCCTCTGCCCATTTTTTAATCAAAAATATTTTTAAATGTTTTGGCATAATATTGGTTAATCATATAGGTTTCAAGTGTATTGCATTGTGTTCAGTACCTGAAGTTAAATTTCTTTCCATCACCTTATATTTGACCCAGTCTACCCCTATCTATCTCCCTTCTCTCCTACTTCCCTCAGGTAACCACTAAACTATTGTCTGTGTCCATTTTTTTGATGTTAAGTTGTATGAATTCTTTATGTATTTTGGATAGTAACTCTTTTTCTGACGTATCATTGCTGAATATTTTCTGCCATTCACTAGGTTGTCTTTTCATTTTGTTGATGGTTTCCTTTGCTGTGCAGAAACCTTTTAGTTTAATGTAGTCCCATTTGTTAATTTTTTCTTTTGTCTCCCTTGCTTGAGAAGACATATCAAAAAAATATTGCTAAGAGCGATGTCAAAGAGTTTACAGACTGTGTTTTCTCCAAGGAGTTTTTATAATTTCAGGTCTTACATTTTAAGTCTTTAATCCATTTTGAGTTTTTTTCTGGTATATGGTGTAAGGAAGTGGTTTAGTTTCATTTTTTGCATCTTATCTGTGCTGTTTCTTCAAAACCATTTACTGAAGAGACTGTCTCTCCCCTTGTATATTCTTGCTTCCTTTGTCATGGATTATTTGACTATATTGGTGTGGGTTTATTTCTGGACTCTCTATCCTGTTCCATTGATTTTTCTGCTTTTATGCCAGTACCATGCCGTTTTGATTATTGTAGCCTTATAGTATAGTTTGAAATTAGGTAGTGTGCTACCTTTAATTTTATTCTTCTTTTTCAAGATTGCTATGTGGGGGTCTTTGTGGTTCCATATAAATTTTAGGATTTTTTTTGTTCTAGTTCAGCGAAAAATGTCATTGGTATTTTGATAGGGATTGCATTGAATCTGTAGATTGCTTTGGATAGTATGGACATTTTAACGATGTTAATTCTCCCTGTCCATTAACATGGTAAATACTTCCATTTATTTATATTGTTTTCAATTTTTTTCTTCAGTGTCTTATTGTTTTCCAAGTACAGGTTTTTTTACCTCCTTGGCTAAATTTATTCCTAGGCATTTTATTTTTTTTGATACACTTGAACATAAGATCGTTTACTTAATTTCTCTTTGTGAGTTTATTAGCATATAGAAATGCAACTGATTTCTAAATATTAATTTTGTATCTTGCAACTTTACTGAATTAATTTATTCTAATAGTTTTTTGGTAGAATCTTTAGAGTTCCGCCAAAAAATATACAAAGTATCATGCCATCTGTTAATACTGACAGTTTTACTTCCTTTCTAATTTGGATATCTTTTGTTTTCTTGTCTGATTACTTTGGCTAGGACTTCCAATACTACAGACATACCTCATTTTATTTCTCCTGGCTTTATTGCACCTCACAGATGTTGCATTTTGTATAAAATCAAGGCAAGACCCTCCACCAGCAAAAAGATTACAACTCACTTTATTGTGATACTTGCTTTATTATGGTCGTCTGGAACCAATTCTTCAGTATCCCTGAGGAATTGCCTGTATGTTGAATAAGAGTGGTGACAGTGGGCATCCTTGTCTTGTTCCTAATGTTAGAGAAAAAGCTTTCAGCTTTTCATTGTTGAGTATGTTAGCTGTGGGATTATCATATACAGCCTTTATTATGTTAAGTATGTTCCCTCTATAGCCAGTTTCTTGACAGTGTTTGTCATAAATGGATGTTAGATTTTTTCAGATGCTTTTTCTGCGTCTATCGAGATGATCATATGGTTTTGAGTCTTCATTTTGTTTATGTGCTGTATCATATTGATTGATTTTCTGATATTAAACCAGCCTTTCATTCTAGGAATAAATCTCGCTTAATCATGATGTATGATCTTTTTAATGTATTGCTGAATTCGGTTAATATTTTTTGATAATTATTGCATCTATGTTCATTAAGGATATTGGCTTATAATTTTCTTTTTTTACAGTTTCTTTGTCTTATTTTGGTATCAGGGTAATACTGGCCTCATAAAATGAGTCTGGGAGCTTTCCCTCTTCTTTTTGAGTAGTTTGAGAAGAATAGGTATTCTTTGAATGTTTGGTAAAATTCACCTGTGAGCTATGCGGTCCAGAACTTTTGTTCGTTAGGAGTTTTTTGATTACTGATTTGATTTTATT
>NW_011888931.1:3466670-3466976 GCF_000151845.1 Pteropus vampyrus | reverse complement strand
GTAGTTATTGGTCTGTTCATATTTTCCATTTCTTCCTGATTCAGTCTTAGAAGAATTGTATGTTTCTAGGAATGTATCCATTTCTTCCAGGTTGTTCAATTTGTTGGCATATAATTGTTTGTAATATTTTCTTATCATCCTTTGTATTTCTTTAGTGTCCGTTGTCACTTCTCTTTCATTTCTGGTATTTTTATTTGGCTCTTTTTTTCTTGATGAGTCTGGCTAAAGGTTTATCAGTTTTGTGTATCTTTTCAAAGAACCAGCTTTTAGTTTCATTTATCTTTTCTGTTGTTTTTAAAACTATTT
>NW_011888931.1:3461975-3466620 GCF_000151845.1 Pteropus vampyrus | reverse complement strand
TTTCTTATCATCCTTTGTATTTCTTTAGTGTCCGTTGTCACTTCTCTTTCATTTCTGGTATTTTTATTTGGCTCTTTTTTTCTTGATGAGTCTGGCTAAAGGTTTATCAGTTTTGTGTATCTTTTCAAAGAACCAGCTTTTAGTTTCATTTATCTTTTCTGTTGTTTTTAAAACTATTTCTTTTATTTCCACTCTGATCTTTATTATTTCTTCTACTTGGGGAATTTTTGTTCTTTTACTAGTTCCTTTAGGTGTAAGGTTAGATTTTTTTTAGATTTTTCTTGTTTCTGGGGTAGGCCTGTATTGCTATACATTTCGCTCTTAGATCTACTTTGGCTCTGTCACATAGATTTGGGATTGGTGTGGTTTCACTTTCATTAGGTTCAAGGTATCTTTTGATTTCTTCCTTAGTCTCGTTGTAACCAATTTATTCAGCAGCATGTTATCTGGCCTCCATGTATTTGTGTATTTTCAATTTTCTGCTTGTAATTGATTTCTGGTATTATTACATCGTGATTGGGAAAGATGCTTGATATGATTTCAGTCTTCTTAAATTTATCAAGACTTGTTTTGTGGCCTAACATGTAGTCTGTCCAGGAAAATGTTTCAGGTGCACTTGAAAAGAATGTATATTTTGATGCTTTTGGGTGAAATGTCCTAAAGATATCACTAAGTCCATCTGTATAATGTGTCATTTAAAGTCACTGTTTCCTTATAGGTTTTCTGTCTAGACAATCTATCCATTGATGTCAATGGGTTGTTAAAATCTCCTACTATTCCTGTATTACTGCTGATCTCTCCCTCAATGTCTATCAATATTTCTTTTATGTATTTAGGTGCTCCTGTGTTGGGTGTGTAAACATTTACAAGAGTTATATCCTCTCATTGGATTGATCCCTTTATGAAACGTTCTTTTTTGTTTCTTGTTACAGCCTTTGTTTTAAAGTCTATTTTGTCTGATATACGTATTGCTGTCCCAACTTTTTAATTTCATTTTTCATTTCATTTCCATGAAATGTCTTTTTCTATCACTTTTAGTCTAAGTGTGTCTTTTGATCTGAAGTATGTCTCTCGTAGGCAGCATATGTGTGGGCCTTGTTTTTTTAATCCACCCAGCCACTTTATATCTTTTGATTGGAGCATTCAGTCCATTTGCACTTAAAGTAATTATTGATAGGTATGTAGTCATTGCTATACTTTAAGTTGATAGTCCCTTAAGTTCAAACACATTCTAAAATCACTACAAGTTTTACTCATGCCTACTATGTTTATGTTGTCATTTTTTTAAATTATTTTTTTGTGTGTGTATCCCTTAATTTATTGTAATTACACATGATTTTCCTACTTTTGCCTTTTAATCTTTGTTCTAGCTTTATAGTTCATTGATCTACTGCTTTTACTGTGTCTGCCTTTATCAGTGATAATTTTTTCCTGTTCTATATTTCCTTATTCATATTTTTTTGTCTTCTTAAAGAAATCCCTTTAACATTTTTTATAATACTGATTTAGTAGTGATGAACTCCTTTAGCTTTCTCTAGTCTTGGAAGCTCTTTATCTCTCCTTTGAATCTCAATGATAGCTGGATAGAGTAATTTTGGTTGTAGTTCTTCTTTCCATCACTTTGAATATTTTGTGTCAATCCCTTCTGGCCTGCAAAGTTTTTGTTGAGAAATCAGCTAAGTCTTCTGGGAGCTCTCTTGTATGTAACTAACTGCTTTTCTCTTAGTACTTTTAAGGTTCTCTCTTTGTCTTCAACCTTTTGTCCTTTTAATTATGATGTGTCTTGGCATGGGCCTCTTTGAGTTCATCTTGTTCAAGACTCCGTGCTTCCTGGGCTTGTATTTCTAGTTCCTTCGCCAGGTTATGGGAGTTTTCATTATTTCTTCAAATAGGTTTTTAATTTCTTGCTCTCTCTCCTCCTCCTGGCACCCCTATGATGTGAATATTGGTATGTTTGATGTCCCAGAGATCCTTTAAAATACCTCATTTTTAAACTTCTCTTTTCTTTTTTGCTGTTCTTATTGGATGTTTTCTGCTACCTTGTCTTCCAGATTGCTAAATTGATCCACTGCTTCATCTAATTTTATATTGATACTATCTAAGGTATTCTTCATTTCAGTTATTGTATTTTTCATTTCTGATTCTTTGTTTTCTATATCCTTTTCTGTTTTCTGTCTCTTTGTTAAATCCTCACTAAGTTCGTACATTCTTCCCCTAAGTTCACTGAGCATCTTTATCATCAGTTTCGAACTCTGTATCTGGTAGATTGCTTGTCTCCATTTTGTTTAGTTCTTTTCCTGGAGTTTTGTCCTGTTCTTTCATTCGAGACATATTTCTTTGTCTTGAGAACCTTGAGAACTCCCTGTGGGTTTTTTTGTTGTTGTTTTTGTTTTTATTTGTTTGTTTTTGTATTAGGTAGATCTGCTAAATCTTCCAATCTTGGCAGAGAGGCCTTATGTGGTAGGTGTACTGTGGGGCCCAGTGGCACAGTCTCCCTGGTCATCTAAGCCAGATGCTCCATGGGTGTTTCTTGTATAGGTTGCATGTGCTCTACTGTTGTAGTTGAGCCTTGATTGCTGGTGGCACATCAGTGCAGGGGTTAACCCTCAGGCTAACTGATTGTGAGAGCTGGCTTTGACTACAGCAGATGAGCTGACCCCATGGGAGTCACTTTCATGGGGCTCCGGTACCAACTGAGTCTACCTTTCAGTATATCATTTGTGGAGCTGGTTGGGTGGCGTTCTTGTGTGGTCTGAAGCTGGCAACCAGGTGTGTTGGTTCTGGAGCCTCTTAGAGGAACTCTGGTGCAGGCCAAGGTAAAGCCGCTGCTGGGCTTTGGGCCACCTGGTCAGAGCTAGAAAGTGATCTGTGGTTGGTTGTTGCTTTTGCTGTACTTGGAGGCAGTTGGGAGAGGCTATGCTGGAACCAGGGCCAGATGCCACTTGTGCCAGGCTTGGTACCCTTTGATGGGCACCATAATGTGAGCTTAGGCCAGCCACTTCTTGTGCCAGACTTTTGGCTGTTTAATTAAAGCTACATTCCAAGTCAAGACTGGCCACCACTTATGCCAAGTTGTGGACCTCCCGATGAGAGTTACAATACAAGTTGAGTCTGGTTGCCACTTGCACCAGGCTTGGGCTACATAGCAAAAGGTGTAGGGTACACTAAGGCCTGCTACTGCCTGTTTGAGGTTAGTAGACCATTGAGAGATTTTTCAAAAGTCTGCAGCGCAAGCCAAGCCAAGCCACTTGTGTGGGAAAGCTGCTGGAAATGGCTCAGGTATATTGAGCAAATTGGGTGGGGCGGGATATCAGGGAATCCCCAGGATGGTGCCAACAGTGTCAGCCAGGTCAATGGAGAGTACAGATTTGGTACCCGCCTATGCTGGTCTGCTGGGTAGAAGTGCTTAACAAAGGAACTATGGCACCTGCCAGTACTTCTGTACTGAGAGAGCTGCCCTGACCCCTGCCCCTTCAGCCCTTGCTCTGAAGCTAGTCTATTTAGTTACTCCCCTTATGTCCCTGGTGCTTTTCAAGCTACTGCCCCACATTGGGACTTAGAGCCAATAAGTTTGTAAGCAAGTTCATGTGTAGGCCCGTCAAGAGGAGCACTTCCGTCTCCAGCAGCCCTCTGTCTCACTCAGGTGCAATCTCTGGTTTTCACAGCCAGATGTTATTGGAGCTTCTCAGAACTGGTGCCCCAAGCTGAGGAGTCCAGTGTGGGACTGTGATCCCTCCCTTCTCAAGGGGGGACCTCCAAAGCCAAGATATCCCTCCCAATTCTTAACATTGCCACACCATGTGTGTCAGACCTGTTTATTCAGCATCTCCACCTCTCCTACCAGTCATAGGACTCAGTTTAGCTAGTCTTCACGTGGTTCTCAATGATGTTTGTTCTGCAATTTAGTTGCAGTTTTGATGTGGTCACGGGAGTAGGCAAGCACAGTGTTTACATACTCCTCCATCTTGACCAGAATTTCTGCACAAAGCTTTCCTGGCTGTAAAATCAGTCTGAGGAATTATGATATTCGGACCTCCTATAACTATTTTTCTTTAAGGTCTAAAAGAAGTGTTTTAAAGATTATGAAGTAACGAGGCTTTGTTGATTACATTTCTCATTTGTGCTGTACGTCTTCAGTACTCTTCCTGTTGTGGCTTATACCATTGATTGCTAAAGAATGACTTTTTGAACCAATTTCTGAATACCAAATGTAACGTTGATATTATTGTGTCCTCTGCTTTCTTTTTATTTGCATCTGTCTGCCTTATTCCTGCCAATTCTTTTGCTTTAAATCTTTCTCTTCTAGAAATACATAGTTTCAATTTTTGATAGTGAAAAGTTGTCTTTTAATACATGAGTTTATGCCAATCAAATCTGTAATAAGAGATCCATCGGTCTTGTTTCTGTTATCACATTTAATGGATTCTCTTTTTGATTGCCCTGTGTTTACTTTAATTTCACAGTTGATTGCCTTCGAATTCTTAGAAAATATTAATTTATCATATTTAAGTACATTTGTATTGCTTCCGTCCCTCTTCTATCCTGTTGTGGTATCTAATTGATTCCTAATAGCAATATATTTTCTTAAGTTATTACTTTATGCTGTATAACTTTTCTTCAACATCGACAGCAATTCTATTGTTTT
>NW_011888931.1:3449232-3461925 GCF_000151845.1 Pteropus vampyrus | reverse complement strand
CAGGCTTGGTACCCTTTGATGGGCACCATAATGTGAGCTTAGGCCAGCCACTTCTTGTGCCAGACTTTTGGCTGTTTAATTAAAGCTACATTCCAAGTCAAGACTGGCCACCACTTATGCCAAGTTGTGGACCTCCCGATGGGAGTTACAATACAAGTTGAGTCTGGTTGCCACTTGCACCAGGCTTGGGCTACATAGCAAAAGGTGTAGGGTACACTAAGGCCTGCTACTGCCCGTTCGAGGTTAGTAGACCATTGAGAGATTTTTCAAAAGTCTGCAGCGCAAGCCAAGCCAAGCCACCTGTGTGGGAAAGCTGCTGGAAATGGCTCAGGTATATTGAGCAAATTGGGTGGGGCGGGATATCAGGGAATCCCCAGGATGGTGCCAACAGTGTCAGCCAGGTCAATGGAGAGTACAGATTTGGTACCCGCCTATGCTGGTCTGCTGGGTAGAAGTGCTTAACAAAGGAACTATGGCACCTGCCAGTACTTCTGTACTGAGAGAGCTGCCCTGACCCCTGCCCCTTCAGCCCTTGCTCTGAAGCTAGTCTATTTAGTTACTCCCCTTATGTCCCTGGTGCTTTTCAAGCTACTGCCCCACATTGGGACTTAGAGCCAATAAGTTTGTAAGCAAGTTCATGTGTAGGCCCGTCAAGAGGAGCACTTCCGTCTCCAGCAGCCCTCTGTCTCACTCAGGTGCAATCTCTGGTTTTCACAGCCAGATGTTATTGGAGCTTCTCAGAACTGGTGCCCCAAGCTGAGGAGTCCAGTGTGGGACTGTGATCCCTCCCTTCTCAAGGGGGGACCTCCAAAGCCAAGATATCCCTCCCAATTCTTAACATTGCCACACCATGTGTGTCAGACCTGTTTATTCAGCATCTCCACCTCTCCTACCAGTCATAGGACTCAGTTTAGCTAGTCTTCACGTGGTTCTCAATGATGTTTGTTCTGCAATTTAGTTGCAGTTTTGATGTGGTCACGGGAGTAGGCAAGCACAGTGTTTACATACTCCTCCATCTTGACCAGAATTTCTGCACAAAGCTTTCCTGGCTGTAAAATCAGTCTGAGGAATTATGATATTCGGACCTCCTATAACTATTTTTCTTTAAGGTCTAAAAGAAGTGTTTTAAAGATTATGAAGTAACGAGGCTTTGTTGATTACATTTCTCATTTGTGCTGTACGTCTTCAGTACTCTTCCTGTTGTGGCTTATACCATTGATTGCTAAAGAATGACTTTTTGAACCAATTTCTGAATACCAAATGTAACGTTGATATTATTGTGTCCTCTGCTTTCTTTTTATTTGCATCTGTCTGCCTTATTCCTGCCAATTCTTTTGCTTTAAATCTTTCTCTTCTAGAAATACATAGTTTCAATTTTTGATAGTGAAAAGTTGTCTTTTAATACATGAGTTTATGCCAATCAAATCTGTAATAAGAGATCCATCGGTCTTGTTTCTGTTATCACATTTAATGGATTCTCTTTTTGATTGCCCTGTGTTTACTTTAATTTCACAGTTGATTGCCTTCGAATTCTTAGAAAATATTAATTTATCATATTTAAGTACATTTGTATTGCTTCCGTCCCTCTTCTATCCTGTTGTGGTATCTAATTGATTCCTAATAGCAATATATTTTCTTAAGTTATTACTTTATGCTGTATAACTTTTCTTCAACATCGACAGCAATTCTATTGTTTTGTAGTCATAATTATTTCAATATATTCCTACTGAGTGGAGCCAGTGATTATAAACAGATCGTATACTACTAATTAGAGTGCCCAGCACAGAACAAATGGAACCTTTTGGCGTTAGTATTGCCAAGTCAAGTTAAACAGTTAAACAGGCAATACTTTGTTAAAAATGGTAGCCTCACCACCATGATAAATTTGTAAATCCAAAAACATAAGCTTTCTCTAAATTTGAATTTTAAGATGAAATTCTCGTCCATATTATGGAGGAAAAAAGTAGAACCCAGGAAAAAAAACTTCAAATTGGAGTCTCTTATTTGGTCTACCCTATAGGTTCCAGAGTGTTTTAAAGTTCAACCAATGTGTCAATGCAGGGCATGTGACAGTTGAGCAAAAAGGCAACCTTTGGTAAGTGAAAGTAGATACTGGGAGTAGCCGGAGTTGCTCGTGGACACTGCCTTCCATGAGGAGTGCTTTCAGCAGCAAGTCAACAGCCTAACAGTGACTTAAACCAGCAGACATTTAATTTTTTTTGCAGCTTTACTGACATATAATTGATATATAACATATGTAAGCTTAAGGTATTAAGCGTGATGATTTGATGTATATATTGCAAAAAGATTACAGTGAGGTTAATAGTTCCATCACCTCACATAATTCTGTGTGTGTGGTGATAACATATCAGATCTACTCTCTTAGCGACTTTCAAGTATCTAATACAGTATAACTACAGTTACCCTGCTGTACATTAGATTCTTCAGAAATCATCTTCTAATTGGAAGTTTGTACCCTTTGACCGACATCTCCTCATTTTTCCCACATCTCAGCCCCTGATAACCACCATTCTATTCTCTATTTCCATGAGTTTGGCATTTTTAGATTCCATATATAATAAGTGAGAACATGTAGCATTTGTCTTAATTTCACTTAGCCCAATGCCCTCAAGGTCTATCCATATTGTCACAAAAGCCAGGATTTCCTTTTTTTTTTTTTTTATGACTGAGTAATAAGATTCCTTTCTGTGTGTGTATACATGTGTGTATATGGTGTGGGTATATGCATATATGTGTATATATATGCACACACATTTTCTTTATTCATCTGTTGATGGACACTTAGCTTGTTTCCATGTCTTTGCTGTTATGAATAATGCTGCAGTGAACATGGGGTGCAGATGTCTCTTTGACATAGTGATTTCGTTTCTTTTGGTTACATACCCAGGAGTGGAATTGCTGGATCGTATGGTAGTTCTATTTTTAATTTCGGAGTAACTGCCACACCATTTTCCTTAGTAGCTGCATCAATCTATATTCCCACCAGTTGTGCACAGGAAGAACATTTATTGCTTATCTAGCAATTAGAGGAAGGAGGCCTCAGGAATTTTTCGACAGCTCAGTAACATGGATTTAGGTTCTTCTCCTTTTTCTACTTGGTCATCCTCTGTAGATTGGCCTTTACCATCTGCTGGTCCAGGGCTAGGAGTGTGCCTGTCATATTGGCAAGCACGACAACGTAACTGAAGCATCTCAAACAGGAAGGATCGTGGCAGGGCATAAGATTTTCACCTCATGCAGTTGTTTGTTTAAATCAGGGAAACAAGCATTTCTCGTGGCTCTTCCAACAGATTACCTGGAATTAGGTAGTATGACCAACTCAGAGCAATCATTGCCCAGAGCATATCACCACGATTGACTTAGACCAGTCATGATTCATCACTAAGGACTGTGTCTCAGGCAGACCAAACAGAAAATTGCATATTCTTCTATGTAGGTGTTTTTATGCTTCTAATAATAGCCAGTGTTTGAAGATTAACCTACTTATATAGGCACAGATACATCAAGTTATAGCTGTCTAAAGCAACAGTGTTCTGCTAAAAACTCGTTGTAAACTGTATGTACATAAAAGGAATGAACAGTCACTCTCCTAATAACCAGTTCTCATCTGTTTCCAGCTTTGGCTCAAGTTATAGCAACACCAGGATGCGTGATGCAGTGAAAACAGCATGAAGTTGGAGGAAACCAGACCACGATTTGAATCCTGGTTCCAGTGCTCGTCACCTTGAGCAAGGTACTTAAGCCCTGCCTCTCAATTTTCTCAATTGTAAATATCAAGGTACTATCTTTCATATCAGATAGTTGTGAGGACTAAATGAGAGTGTATGGAAATCATACAGATGGGTGATTATTAAGTACAGTTTTTTCTGGTAGTGATTGGGCCTGCGCAGGTGTATATAAAAGACAGCAGTTATAGAGGGAACATAGTTCTTGCCCTGCAGGTTACGTGTAACTGAGCAAACATTTGGAAAGGGAAGATGGTAGCAGAAGAAAGGACATTGAGACATTTCTTTCAAATTGATATTATACTGCATACCAGTGGCTAAAAATAAAAATTGGCTCACTTTCCTATTGAGGATTACCTAATTATTTCCTGATGTATCACTTAGAAGTAATGGGATTTTTTTTTTAATAAAGCTTATAATAGAAATTATTAGAAAGCTTCCAGTGAATTCACTAGTAGGGGAACTGTGTGTAGGAAAATTAGAATTTTATGTAGCTATTTTTAAATTATGTGATGTGGGAATGATCATTATGAAACAGCTCACAATTATTGAATACGTCTATCCCAGGTTTTGTTCCAGTGCTTCACATGGATCATTTACTTCATGCCCACAAGACTCTGATGAGGTAAGTACTATTATTGCCTCCATTTTTCTGCTTAGGACCAGAGAGATTAAACTACTTTCTGAAGGCTGCAAAGTTGGTAATTAGCAAAAACTCAACAATTCTTTTAACTGCTACACTGTATAAGCTTTCAGTGGAAACAGAGCTGGGGCTAATTGGCTCACTGTTGAAGCCAGGCCAATAATTAGCTTGTCTGTATAAGCAGGTGGCAGGTTGTCCTCATATGCACAGTGGAAAAAGTTTAGCTTTGCCTGTGCGGGGAGTGGTGACCCCGTCATGGGTGGGCCAGGATGGTACATCCCACTGTATGGGTAAGAGCAGGACTCGCGAATTCCATCTCCCAACAACCTTGATAAAACCAACAAATTGTTTGAAACAAATTTTAGACATAAAAGTTCAAATAAACTGCTTAGTATCAGTAAAAAACAGAATTAGTTCTACCATGAGAAGCAGTGTGATAGATCTCCAAGTACAAAAACAATTACATGTTTTGAAGATACTTTATTAAGACCAAAGGTTTTCTGTTACATTTATAAATCCTTACTAATCAAAAAGAATAAATAATAAAAATCTATATCTTCAGGAAGCTTTTAACATAGTTTTGTAAATCTGAGAAGTTTCCACGTTTGTCAATTTAAATTATTAAAATTTAGATACATCCAACCATTATATAATACCAGGAATGTCAGCCTTAACAACATCGATATTGACAGGTATAATAATGGTAAAAAATTCTTTCAATTTCACCTTTTTATTTTTAACCAATTCTAATTTATTAATCATGGGAACATAGAATTTTTTTGATCTTGGATTTTAAATATATACACTTAAGTAAACATTCCTCTTCTCTCAAATAGTGGCTAGCACGGTTTTAGTAGAAGGCTACTCAAAGAACAGTACAGTACAGTACACGGTGCTGGTCTCCTTCCTGGAGAAGGAGGTTGGGGATGCAGAAAATACAGAATCAATCAAGGGCTTTTAGCTATAGTTGTCAACCAGCCCTTGGAGTTGGCCTGCCTTATTAAACTAACCAGATCTCTCTGTAAGCATCAAGACAGCCATCTAAATGTCACTTGCAAGACCATGCATACTACCTGATAAAGTATTTCTCAAAGTGCCCCTTTTCATTATTTTCAAAATATTGCTCCGCTCTCGTCTAAAGGGGGAGAAAGTCTGGACAGTTATTTTTGTAACACCTCCATCACCAAGAAAAAGGACTCAGTTTCTGCCACCTTACACCATCTTTACCTCCATAGTAAAGAACTGAGGCATTATCTGCAGATGAAAAAAATAATCCTTGTAGATATTTCAGAACAAAACAATTTAGACTGCCTAAATGATACATTTCCCATTACTCTCTGTATAGGAAATCTTGATTTATAGGAAATTTCATTCAGTAACACAGAGAACATTCTACCCAAACCATCTACGTAAGACTTATGTTTTTGTAGACCAGCCACACAACTATAAAGTATGGCTCTAGTGGCAGATTTGGCAACCTACCCCACCTTTTTAAAAAACTGTATTGCTTGCTATTTAGTTCATAAACTTAGACCTCAATGTTTGGATTATGTTAACATTTAGTCTGATTAAGTATTTCGGTGTGAGTGTGTATCAAGGCCATTGCCATTTTTGTCTTTCTAATATGAAATTTGACATGTCTGAAGCAAATCCAGTGGATAATATCCAATGTGCAGTGCACATATAACACAGTAGTGGATCTGTGTACAAATAAAGGTCAAATATTTACATGGAATGTTGACCCTGACTTATAAAATTACTACTTTAAATTATGCCATCTATACAATTTTATGAAGAGCCCCATTTGATAAAAAAATATGCTTTTCAAATAGTTCATAAATATATAAAATTTCACTACATTCTATTTTTCTTTAAACATGACATCTAAACTCTACAAATCAAAAAATAATATTTTTCTGTTTGAAAGTCATAGATGCAATGATTTTTGAATGGCAGGACACATTGTCTTATGGACATTCTAGTATTTTGAGCTAATTACTTGCTGAAGATCAGTAGTATCAAAGGAAAATGAGAGATCCCATCTAAATGTTTACATCATAAGATTAGAATGGCATCTGGCCAGTGTTAAGGATTATTTTGATGATGAAGGATGTTAACATTACATGAAAATTTTTCTAAAATACATCTTAGTGCAATTTAAATATATGGTGATCAACTGTGCATTTTGAAAATTTGCCTTTAACTGAATCAGTAACATGTAAGACCTCTACTTTTAGAATAAGAATCACATTCTTTTAATTTATGGGAAAAATCCAAAGCCAGCTAAAAAAGCTTTTTTGGTGACTCCAGTAATGTGGTCTGAGGATATACAAATAAAAAAAAGTCCTTTGTAATCATTTCTTACCCCAAGATAACACCATTCTAAGATTAATGCCACAAGGAAAAGTTTTTAGTTATATATATTTTATATGTCTATCTTCCCTTATTAAATATTGGTTGAGTCACTGATATGTACTCATAAGGCCTTCTCAAACTATAACACGAGGGCCACTAAGGCAAGTTTTCAGTAATTTCTTCAAGAATGACTTTCAAATGCACACACTGTGAACATACAGCAGGTCCTCAAATAAAAGTTCAATGTAACTTTTGTTGTAATGATGAGATGCCACAGGAACTTAACTCATGTTTATATCGACTAGCCTGTGATAACATTGGTTTCATTATACATTGTTAAATACCATCAACCACATTCAGTGAGGACTTACAAGAAAAAGGTTGCACCTTTAGAATAGAAAGGGGACTCCTCCTTACTAGCAGCCCAGGTGAATCTATGGTGATCCACTCAAAGAATAGCAGAGCTGTCCTGTCTGTCTGGAGCCTGCACGAGGCTGCTGATACCTTCATCTGCGAACATGCAGACTTCATGGCAGTCTGAAGCACTGAACTCTCGCATATATTCTCTAGCTATGTCTCTCTAAAAAGTTCAACCGCATCTTAGAGCTACATATTAAAAACATCCAGAAAGTTTAAAGCTTTGCTTGGAATACACTACTGTGCAAATTTTGATTTTGGATCTTACACTCAAACATTGTTTGAAATAAGGCTATTTTTTAAAAACATACAAACAGAACGAACATTCAATTTTAACCAAGATTGCACATCTATGACAATGATACAGATTTTTAAAAAACCCTACCACCAAAATGGTAACTGATTCAATCATGCACGCTACAAAAAAATGATTATGGAAATTTCTCTTAGTTATGAATGTAACCAGCTCACTGGGACCCAGTGGGTCTCTGTCTCTAATTTGTCAAAAGTTGTTTTTAGCTCTTTGAATGCCACGGTGAGATCATCATTTACTATAATTTTGTCAAAGAGATGACCATATTGGCTTTCCATTACTTGTGCTGATTTAATCATTTCTTGAAAGTCTTCTTCCTACAAAAGGAATATTTTTTTAAGTGGTTAACCAGGTAATTACATCACTTCATATCAGTACAAACATTCCACAAATGGTTTATCTAATGCTGTTCTGTGTCAGTTCTTTCACCTCAGCCAGAAATGAACATTAATTACCCTCTTTAATTACGAGTTCTTCAGAAGTCATAATTTCTAACACCATTTCCGTGATTTGCTTGTAACTAAACTGCTCTGACGAGGGTCAAAATTCCTGTCTTACCTGAAGTTCAGGATAATCACTTATAAAGATATTTTAGTATTAAAACAGCTATGTGGGAGGGGTGGGAAGAGTCTTTTAGCCTGATGCTGCATTTTTTATGCTTATTCATAGCAAAGAATTTATAACAAAAACTACTTTTTCAGAGTTGGATACATTTGTGAAAGGACAGTTGCCATGTTCTTCTTATGTCTCATTAGAAGTGGATCCAGTGGGCCTTTCATACTCACAGTTTTGAAACCGAGTATTTCAGTTCATTGTAAGTGAGCCAGATCCTAACACTATTATCATTTATTATCTCCACTGAGAAACCTTTAAATTTATAAATAGTACAGTAACTCTACTCTGCAACATAGTGAAGTAATTTCAAAGTCCACATTTCAGTGTCTCAGAAGACTTAACTTTAGTGTTAAGCAAGAGCCCTGAGTAACTAACATCATATGACGGTTCCCATTTAGCATGGACATGTACTGGCAGTACCGTAGAAAAAGTTACTTATTAAATACTGGGAATCAAAAGCATGTCTGTATTTTGTAACCACAATTGATAGTGTACAATATTGACTAAAGTTCAAGATGAGTTAATCAAGAGGAGAGGAAGAAAAGTTCTTGACATTTAATTTCTTTGCTTTTAATTTTTGATCCTAAGGTAGAATATGTTAACTTTAAGATTAAAAACAAAAAAACAATGAAAGGCTTACCATAAATTGTTATAGTCGTTAATATGCCATAGTTGCCATTTGTAATAACATTCATGGGAAATACAATTATTGAAAAATATAAGTCTAGTTGTCCTATACCCAAAATGCTTTTTTTTAAACTATGCTAACTATGACTGTTGATGCAAGAGACAAAAAAGGCAAATTATTAAAATTTTCATCTAGACTATTAATGAATAACAGTAACTGACTTTGGTATTTTTCCCATTAAAACTAAGGCTAGTCTGAAAACTAAGTGGTCTAACTTTTATATAAATGACCTACAAAAATTTTATAAGTTATGCAAAATAGTTTTGAGTCAATATAATATGAAGATCCATCGACAGAAGCACAAAAATCAATCACAGTACAATCACTCAAAAATGTATGTACCTAAATACAATTCTATATTATAGATTTTTGGATCAGTTTATCTATTATAGTCTTCCTCAGGTAGCTGCTACTGCATATTTGACTTTAAGTACTGCTAGCATATTTTCACTAATGCATCATCATACTTACTGTAAAGGGCTTTGCAGCACCTTGGTCATCTCTGCTTGAAATCATCTTTGCATTTTTTCTTGTCTCCCTCAAACGCTCTATTGATGGAGGCTTTATAAATATCACATAGGGCTTAAATTCTAGTGTCCGTAAATGCTTCACTGTCTGCAAGGAAGAAGAGATGTTTTCTTATATATCTCCATGATTTCATGAGTGGCTTTTACAGTAAAACTGAATTTTATTTTCTAAGGAGAAAATTCTTGAAAATTATTTTCTAATTAAGGTCAGTAGGTCTTTCAGTATATTATTATTCAATCAGTTATTGACAATTAAATGTAATAAGCACCCCTAATAAAATAATGGAGAATGCAACTTGCCTTTAAAAATGTTTTGAATGATGCCATAATTAATATTGAACAGAAGTGGCTAAAAATACCATGAAACTGAATTTTAAGTCACGTAACCAGAAGGTGCTGAGTTTAACAACCACCAGTACGTGAAAGTCTTCCAACCATCTCATTTAAGCCTCTTCCTGATCGGAGACACCAGTTCTCTTTCACTTACCCTTCAGAGCGCCCTCGATGGGCGAGCCTCCCGCTCTCCCTTCTTGTCAACACTCCCCAAGCAAATACTTTACATTATTTACACTGTGCTTCTGGGGATTCACCTGGCTGACAGAGGGTGAGAATTGAGACCTCTCCAGAACATGGATATAAATCATAAACTCCCTTGAAAGGTTAGGCAGACAGGTTATGTGTGTGTGCATGCGTAGGGTGGCAGTCGGGGAGACGAGACGAGACGGACGGGATGCTGAGGCCCCGCGAATGCAGAGTGTAAACCACAGCGAGGGCGTTGGGAATTAGTAGCCCCAGGACACTGGCAGAGAGGTGCTGGACAAGCAAGAGCGTTCTATCCATCGCTGGGGACTAAGTTAGGAGTCAGCCTCCCTAATGACTCTTAAGAGGTACAAAAGACTTCTCCGGGTCATTCTGGCTCTCAGAGGTTTGCACCCAAGGGTGCAGCCATCTGTGGAGGGAGATTTTGTGGCCTCTGGATAGTGAGAAAATGCTGTGGGTTGGTTTCTGCTAAAGGCTATGTGATATGACAAGGAATTGAATGGCTTTATCCACTCTCAGTCCACAGTGTTCATAAGAGTCCCCAGGGCGCCTGGCAGAGATCTGCCTGACAGCTGCAATGAGGATCTCACGCCATACAATTCCTGTGAATGCCTCATTACACATACAGAACCAAAATCAAAGAGAGGACTGAGAACCAAAATGTCCATTGTTGAAAATTGTGAATACTTATAATACATAACACATAGGAATATATTATACATGCTAATATTTTTTAAATACATAGAAGAAATATCTGAGAGTCATTATACTTGACAAAAATTGAATATAAATAAGAGTTACAAACACAGATCTCGGGACTTCCTCTACTCCTCTTTTCTAATAATAATACAGGCTTTTTGTTCACCAAATTACACTGAAATGCTTTTGTCATCTTAGGAAAGCCGCATATATGCCCAAAGTGAGTAGACTTCAGAGTTACCTCATATTGAAATACTCTCATGAAGTGCAGTAGATTACATGAGCCTGAAGGTGTTGGAAAGCTCATGGTTTACTTACATGAGGCTGAACATCCAGCAAACAAACTTTGTTTTTAGCTAGGACGGACCGAACTGAGTCTATACTTGTGCCGTAGTAGTTGTTTTTGTATTCACCATATTCAATAAACCTGTAGAAAATTAGACGTGCATCAGAATCATTTATGAATTAAATATATATAGATAGATGGCAAGGCATAATTCCTATATATAAAAGATATTTTTGCTGAACATGGAATTTTTTTACTGTGTTTAATAAATAGGGCCAAGTACTCGGAATGTCAAATTTTTAAAAAATCTTTTATTTTACATTTTTAAATCGGTAACACTTACTTGTATTACACTTAAGCAGAAAAAAGTACTTTAGTCCAGCAGTACTCTAATGTTTTCCATCACCTCTTTTTTCAGGACTAATGCAATGCAATAAAACGGTGAATAAGCCAAACAATAGAAACTACTGAAATTTGACTGCACACTACAGAATAACCAAGCTAAGCTTCAGAACTAGAGGAGGAACTGGTTGGTGGCTAATGGAACCAGGGCAGCTGATTATGTGCTATAAAAACATAATCGCTGTGCCAAACGTGAAAAAAGCATTTTGATGTTTCAATAAAATCCCACAATCCTGCATTAAAACACACATTGCTCCCTCATACCCTAAAATGTTCATTTTTAAACAAATGGAAGACCTGGGGAGAGGGGACTTAGGGCTAGCTAAAGGATATGATACAAACAAGATGATTACCATTATTTCAATTTTTTGAAAAGCTAATGAGAGGGAGAGGTGTGTATGGAGGAAACTGTGGAACTAGGAATCTAGTATAGTTGTTTTGAAAATAAAATTCTATCCAAATTATATGTTATGATTCAATTAGTGGGGTGGAAGGAGATCACAAAAAGACACTAGCAACCCTCCCCTCATTCTTCAAAATAATTTCTACATGTTTAACTTATCAGAAACATAGTGGCTCTAGATTATTTAAAAATTACAGGTGAAGACTGGTAATAACTACTAACTGAATTATTACCTTTTTATTGGTTTCAAATATTATAAAAATTAAAATACCTTTCAAATGGAAGGGGACTCTCAGGTGGCTAAAACTGGATATATAGGCACATATTTAAAAGCAAAAGTCACACAAAATCTAAGAAACGTCCACTTACTTGTTGTTTTGTACATCTGTCTCAAACAAATGCTTGGAAATGAAAATATATTCAACACCATCACTCTCCTGGCTTCGTCTTGCTCTGGTGGTGTCTGTGATTTAAAGAGTTTAGAAAAGTCTACATCAGCCACCCTAGGGAAAATACTAAAGAAATCATCACGTATTAAAGTTTTTCTTCAATTAAGGTTTTAAAACTTATAAAAGAGCAAATTAGCTAATAAACTACAGCAAAATGCCATTAAGATTTTCCACTGATATTAAAATTATATTATTTGAAGGTGGATTCAGAATTGAATTGCACTGTGTCTGTGCTATTATTCACTATTTTGAAAGTACTTATATGTTATAAAATAAAAATGGTATTTCAGCCCTTGAGAAATATCTCTTTATTTTTGCAAATAATATGCATATTATCGTTATTTATTGATCTTTATTCATTGAAGCAAGTCTAATGCCCACTAGGTTGTAAGGTAAACTCTGAAATTATCTTACTCTTCCACACATGGCACATAGTCGGTATACCATCACTGTTTTGTTTTACTAACTGAAGTCATAGGCCTCTACGTGCTTGCTATTCATTCCTCCTTTGCAAAATTATAAACATCTTCTTGGAATGCTGTTAAACTTCCAAACTTTCAGTAATTTTTTCTAATTATTTTTAATGAATTATAATAGAGCAGAAAAATAC
>NW_011888931.1:3430841-3449182 GCF_000151845.1 Pteropus vampyrus | reverse complement strand
AATAAAATTCTATCCAAATTATATGTTATGATTCAATTAGTGGGGTGGAAGGAGATCACAAAAAGACACTAGCAACCCTCCCCTCATTCTTCAAAATAATTTCTACATGTTTAACTTATCAGAAACATAGTGGCTCTAGATTATTTAAAAATTACAGGTGAAGACTGGTAATAACTACTAACTGAATTATTACCTTTTTATTGGTTTCAAATATTATAAAAATTAAAATACCTTTCAAATGGAAGGGGAGTCTCAGGTGGCTAAAACTGGATATATAGGCACATATTTAAAAGCAAAAGTCACACAAAATCTAAGAAACGTCCACTTACTTGTTGTTTTGTACATCTGTCTCAAACAAATGCTTGGAAATGAAAATATATTCAACACCATCACTCTCCTGGCTTCGTCTTGCTCTGGTGGTGTCTGTGATTTAAAGAGTTTAGAAAAGTCTACATCAGCCACCCTAGGGAAAATACTAAAGAAATCATCACGTATTAAAGTTTTTCTTCAATTAAGGTTTTAAAACTTATAAAAGAGCAAATTAGCTAATAAACTACAGCAAAATGCCATTAAGATTTTCCACTGATATTAAAATTATATTATTTGAAGGTGGATTCAGAATTGAATTGCACTGTGTCTGTGCTATTATTCACTATTTTGAAAGTACTTATATGTTATAAAATAAAAATGGTATTTCAGCCCTTGAGAAATATCTCTTTATTTTTGCAAATAATATGCATATTATCGTTATTTATTGATCTTTATTCATTGAAGCAAGTCTAATGCCCACTAGGTTGTAAGGTAAACTCTGAAATTATCTTACTCTTCCACACATGGCACATAGTCGGTATACCATCACTGTTTTGTTTTACTAACTGAAGTCATAGGCCTCTACGTGCTTGCTATTCATTCCTCCTTTGCAAAATTATAAACATCTTCTTGGAATGCTGTTAAACTTCCAAACTTTCAGTAATTTTTTCTAATTATTTTTAATGAATTATAATAGAGCAGAAAAATACTGGATTAGTTTTAAAAACGAAAACAAAAAAAACCCCTGAGGATTTGCAGTGCTAGTATGGCAAGTGAAAAACCCACAAAGGTTCATCCTTCCTGCTGATTACAACTAAAAATTCTGGACCCAAAATAACTATCTTTCAAGAACTTTGAAAATAAATAAAGCAGGTAGATTGTGGAGAGGAGTCAGTCTGCATGGGAAAGAGTTTAACTTTCATTTTTTAACTTTGCCCTCAGGGTGGGATCATTCACAGAGCAGCAGTGGAATGTGTGACTAAGTTCTAATAGAAGCCCTGACTTTTTAGTTTAAAGAGGCAGGCGGAGAAAGCCCCCGTGAGTTAAAGTGTGTGGAGGGAATCCAGGAAGGGAGAGAGCTGGAGAAGGAAATACTCTGTGTATGAACCCACAATAGTCTAAGAATAACCCCTGAGCTATACACACACACACGCAGCTCAGACTCAAACCAGCATAGCAAAATATGAAGAAGTGAACTGAGATTAGAATACGCAAGTCTCAGCCTAACCCATGAACAACAGAAGTACAGAACACACCCACACCAATGTTAGGCTAGAACTGAGCTGAGAGTTGAACTATGCACACAAGTTTCAGACTTGTCCCTAAATACCTGACAGGGCAGACCTAAACCAACAAAGCAGAAGTTTAGAAAATTGAAATGAGATTTAAACCACAACTCACAGAAAATGAGACCAAACTTACGGTCTAAATATAAACTGATTACTTATTAAAGTAAAACATCAACATTCTTCAGAAGTTCTTAGAGTTCTTGAGACAACATTGCATTTATAATATCCGGAATGCAACTTACAATTGTTCCATATAAAAGAACCAAGAAAATATGACCGGTTCTCAAGGGGAAAGATAATAGATGGCAACCCTGAGAGACCCAGAAGTTGGAACTATCAAACACTTTAAAGCAACTATTATAAGTGTGCTTCACAAGGTGAAGGAAAACACATTTTAAAGGAATGAAAATATGAATTCTTAACAGAAATAGTAACAAATGAAAATTTTAGAACTAAAATATACAATATCCAACAGAAATAAATCATTAGATGGGCACAGTATCAGAATGGAGATGACAGGGAAAAGAGCCAGTGAACTTCAAAACAGATCAATAGAAATTGTAAAATCTGAGCAACAAAGAAAAACCTGTGTGAAAAAAACTGAGATGTCTAATGTAGGTATAATTGGGATGCCAGAAGAAGAGGGAAAAGAGATCGGGGCAATATATAGACACACATCCATATATATTTGAAGAAAGAATGGACAAAAACTGCTAAAATTTGATTAATGACATAAATTTTATAGTTTTCAGAAGCTCGACAAACTCCAAACAGGATAAATTCAAAGAAAATTATGCCTCAAAACATCATAACCAAACTACTAAAAACCAAAGAAAAAAATCTTGAAAACATCTAGAAAAAAATCAACATAGTACAAGGAAGGGAATAATTATTTCAATGACTACAAATTTCTTATAAATCACAAAAACAAATCATTGAAGTAATATCTTTAAAGTACTGAAAGAAAAGATCAACCAAAATATCTTTCAGGAATAAAGGCAAAACAAAAAACAAAAAACAACAACAAAAATAAAACCTCAGATGAAGAGAAACTAACAGAATTCATCAGCAGATCTGTTCTAAAAGAAATATTTAGAAGTGTGTGTGTGTGCGTATTTTAGTATGAAAAGAACTATTTAGAAGGAAAACTTAGTTTTTCAGAAATGAAGAAAGAGCAGCAAAAAGAATAGTTAAGCAAATACAGAAGTCTAGTTTTTTTCCTCTTAAGCTCTTTAAAATATGTGACTGATTTAAAGTAAAAGTTTTAATATTATCTGGTGGAGTTTTCAATGTATGTAAATATAATACATTTGACAACTACCACAAAAAGATAGGAGTGGGGGTAAAAGGACATATTATTGCAAGGTTTCTAAATTTTATGGTAGACGGCACAAAGTTAACTCTAAGCAGACTGTGAATGGTTAGGTATATGCACATGGTAATCCCTAGAGCAGCCACTAAAAAAGTAATGCAAAGAGACATAAGCATTCAGCCAACAGGTAAATTAAAACAGAATACTAAAATATATTCAAACGATCAAAATAAAAAAAGGGTAGTAAAGAGGAATAAAAAGAAAAGACAGATGATTAATAGAAAACAAGTAATAAAACAGTAGCTTAAATTCAGTCATTTCCATAATTCAGGAAATGTTAATGGTTTATATATGCTCCATTTAAAAGGCAGAGATTTATAGAATGAGTAAAAGCAAGACCCTAGTACATGCTATCTATAAGACACATTAAATATAAAGACACAGATAAGTTTAAAGTAAACAGATGGAAGACAGTATACAGTAAGTCCTCACTTAATGTCATTGATAGGTTCTGTGACTTATAACAAAACCAATTTTACCATTGGCTAACTGATATAAACAAGAGTTCAATTCTTACGGCATATCATCAATGTTATAACTAAATGATGTTGAACAAAATGACATTATTCAAGGACTTGCTGTACAATGTAAATAGTAAGTAAGCATAAGAAGGCTGAAGTGGCTACTTTCAAATCAGATGAAAGAGACTTCAAGACAAAAAGTATTACCAGAGATAAAGAGGAACATTTCATAATGATAAAAGGGAAACATAACATCTATAAATTTGTGTACACATAACAACAAAGCTTCAAAATCCAGAAACAAAGTTTATCTGAATTAAGTGGAGAAACAGACAATTTCAAAATCAGAAGAGATTTTAATGACTGTCTCTCAACAACAATAGAACTATACGAAATGTAAAATACAGGTGATCTGAGTACCACCACCAATCTCCTGGGGCTAATTAATATCTATATAACACCACATTCAATAACTTCAGAACACATTCTTTTAAAGTACATATGGTACATTTGCCAAAAGACAGATCCTATGCTGGACCATAAAAATTCTCAGTAAATTTAAAAGAATCCACATCACAAACAGTATATTCTCTAACCATAAAATAATCTAAAAAACAATAACAAGATACTAGGAAAATCTCAAATATCTGAAAATATATATTTATATGCATTAAATAACACTTCTAAATAATTGATGCTTAAAAGATGAAATATCAAAGGAAGTGAAAAGATACTGTGAGTAAATGTCAAGGAAAATACAACCTATCAAAATTATGGGATAAAGATAATGTGCTTAGCGGGAAACTTATAGCTATAAATACTTACAACATCTAAAATCAGTGACTGAAAGTTCAACTTAAAAATCGCTAGACAGAGAAGACCTAAGTAAACCCAAAGCAAGTATGAGACAATAATAAACAGAAATTAAAATAGAAAGGAAAGAAAGATACATTAAAGAAAATTTAAAAACCTAGTTAAACTGGTCTAGAAAAAGAGAACAAATATTGCCAATATAAAGAATGAAACGTAGTTATTACCACAGAACCTACGGACATTAAAAAGGATGAGAATATTATGCACTACTTCATGCCAACATATTTGACAATTTAGATGAAAAGGACGAATTTCTTGAGAAATACAATGAATCAAAATTGAAACAAGAGGAAACAAAAAGCCTGAATAGCCCTGTATCAAATAAGTCAAATTTACATTTTTATTTTAAAACCTTCCCCAAAGGAAAACTCCAGACCCAGATGGCTGATGAAGTCTCCCAACCATTCAAGGATGAATTAACACTAATCTTAAACAATTTATGTGAATAGGAGGCTGAATCGCTACTTAAATCATTGTATGATATTAGAACAACTCTAAGAGCAAAATTTCACAAAGACATTAGAAAATTACAGATCAATATCCATCATAAATTTAGATGCAGAAGTCTTCAACTAAATCATTAGAAGTCAAATTCAATAATATATATATTTTTTAAAAATTGTAGATCATGACCAAGTAGAGATTATGTCAGTGGAAACATTTGAAAATCAGTGGAATTTACCATATTAACAAAATGGTAGATAACACATGGTTATTTCAACGTATGCAGAGAAAGCATTTTTAAAAACCCAACCCCCATTCACGATAGAAAATTAAAAAAAAAGTTTCACCAAACTAGGAATCACAGGAAATGCCCTCAAACAAATAAAGGGACTCAAGGAGCCAACCTCATACTTAATGGTAAAACACTGAATTGTTTTCCCTTGAGATCAGGAACAAGGCAAGTATGCTAAATAACACAAAAAACAACTTGAAATAGATCAGATGTAAAACCTAAAACTACAAAAACTTCTAGAAAAAAAAAAAAAACAATGTCTTTGTGACACTGAGATAGTAAAAGATTTTTAGATTGAACACAAAAAGAACAAAACATAAAAGAAAAAAAATTGATGTTAGAGTTTGTTAAAATTAAAAACGTTTGCTTTTTTGAAATACACCATTAAGAAAATGAAAAAAGCAAGCCACAGACTTGAAGAAAATATTTGTAACAAATTTATCAGATAAAGTACACAAAAGTGTTGACAAGGATGTGGAGCAACTGGATCTTACATACACTGCTAGTGGGTTGTAAAATGGTATAACCATGTTGGAAAACAGTTTGATAGTTTCTTTAAAAATTAAACATACACCTACCATAGGACTCAGCCATTCTACTCTTACTTATTTACCCAAGAAAAACAAAAACATATGTTCATCAAAAGACTTGAATACAAACCTTATTGTAGGTTTGTTTGTAATAGCCAAAATGAGGGAAAATCACGTGTTCATCAACAGGTGAATGGATGAACAATTGTAGCATTTTCCATACTATAGAATACTACTTAGAAATGAAAACGAATGAATTATTGATCTATGAAACATGAGTAAATCTCAGACTTATCTTGCTGAGTGAAATAAGCCAGACCAAAAAAAGGAGGGAATGTACTGTATAATGCTATTTATATAAAATGCTAGATGATTCAAACTAATCTGTGAAAAACTAATAGCAACAGAAAGCAGATCGGTGGTTGCCTGGGGACGTGAGTGAGGATGGATTACAAGGGGCACAGGGGAATTTTTTGAGGAGCTTGAAATGTTCATTAGTTGATTGGGGTGATGATTTCACATGTGCATATATATGTTAAAACTGATCTAAATGCACATTTTAAATATGTGCAGTTTTTTAAATTACATTTCAATAATGTATAAAGGAAAAATGTTAGAGGTGGGGAAAAAGTAACCTAATACAAAAAGTAATGGATTTATAAAACCCAATTATAGCCAGAACTTAATTGCTCTCTGTTTAGTTAGCAAGCATATTTTAATATAACACTCAGATCTCCTGAAACAGTTTTTCATACTTCTGCTAGTGGAATACCAAAGTCACGCTATCCTTTATGGAATGTCACACCTTTGGAGAACAACACGAAGTACTGATAAATTTAAATCTATCATAAAAGCCATGAATAAATTTCATAACAGAAAAATGTACTTCACTAAGTGTACATAATATGCATCTAAGAATAAGAAGATATTAAAATTAGTATGATACCCTGATTCTAATTTAGGGTGAATATTCACTTATTACCTAATCCATTTTGTTGTTGTTCACTGATGTTCCTTTAACAAATAGAAGGCTTAAGAAAAATGTATTATTGAAAATCAAAACAGAATTTTCTGTGCATTAACTGGTTTCTCATGGATTGAGAAAAGGTTGCCTTTATTCACTTTTAATGGGAGAATACTGTGAAAAGCTCAAACACACATTTAATGATCACTGCCCTGACACACTGGGAGGGATAAAAATATTTAGAACCACATAAAGTGGACAAGACATTTCTGACACTGCCTAACACACTTAAAAAGTAACATGTCTGCAACCAAATTGTTTGCTTATCGTGATCAACGCCAGGTATCCAGGTCCAATATAATTTTGTGGATGAAGAATTGTAATGTCTAATTGCAGTGAGATATCACGGGGACCTCACAAACTCTGTAGCAGTGAGGAATAACTGAGTGAGGGACCTGAAAGTTCTTATTAGAAGGGAATTCGAAGGGAAAAGTGGGCAAAGCAGCCACAGTGCAGGCTGCTACTCCACCATACCTCACTGAGCTTAAGACAAACACCAAACGAATATGTGTCACACACCACATTTTTTCCCTGTTCCCAACAAAGTCCCAGAATAATTGGCACCATAAGCTAAGAAAAAAAAATTTTTTTTAACTGGTACCCTAGTTTACAATATGTGTTTTTTAGAAATCTCAAGTGAGACATCCTATGGACAAGGAAGTGTTCTGGAACATGAGTACTGAGAAACCTATGAAAACACTTAACTGTGATATATGCCTTCCTGAAAAACCACAGAAAGCGATAAACAAATATAGTTGACGGAGAGTGCCAAATCCAGGCTATCAAGACCTTGGAATCTATCAAGTGTTTGATATCTACTGCAATGCTTTCTGTTAACTAATTTACTGAGAGGCCCTTTCAAAAGACTGGTTATATTCATGTTCGTTTAGATTTGTCGATGATAACCTCTAGCCTGAAAACAACATCAGTGCAACTTATCAAGGATGAAATTTCCCACAGAGAAGGCGACAGGCTTTGGCTTTCTTTAAAAGCCGCTCTGAATGTTTAATATGGCTTTAGGGATAATTTTAAAAGATCGTGTAATTTGTTCAGCCATTTAGCTCAAGAGCAAGAACATTTACCTGATTTAGCATCCCTTTAAAGAGCTTTTCTTTTAATTGAAATAATTGTAGAGTCACAAGAAATAGCAGATATAGCTCAGAGAGGTCCCAAGTAACCATCGCTCAGCTTCCTTCTCTGGAGGAAGGTATTAATCTTCCATAACTGTCGTGCTTGTCCAGAGTAGAAAATGGACATCAGCAAACTACCATTAATGAAACTACCAAGAATTTCTACTTAACATTTAAAAACCTGAAGTATGATATAGACAGAAAAGTTCACGTGTAAGCTTGATGAATTTTCACAGACCAAACACTCTCATGTAACCAGAACTCTAACAAGCAGCAGAAAATTGCCAGCACGTCACATGCATTTCTGTTGGGTATGTACTAGGATGGAATCACTGTACTGTACTGTACTGAGATGGAATTGTTGAGTTGTAAGGTGTTTGCTCAGCTTTAGTAGATACGGCCCCTGAGGTTTCCAAAGTGGTCAAATTAATTTAAACTCCCACCAGCAATGTGTGCAAATTCCATTGCTCCACATCTTTCTCAATTCAGCCATTCTGGTGGATATTTAGTACATGTTTTGGAAAGGAGAATTATAGAGTTAAACATCAAACAGAATACTAGTGGTATAATCAAAGCAATACTTTTTCTCTAAATAATCAAGACTCTACCTAAAGTATTGTACAGAGCAAAACAATCTAAAATTCCAAAATTGCTTTTAAAATATAGGCTTCTGTAATTAATTAAATCACTGTGTTGGTGCTATAGCTATACTTTCCAAACATGTGATATTATGAATCACCTGGGATGCTCGCTGTAAATACAGATTTTCAGACATTCTGTCAGGTCTCAAGGAGAATCTCTTTTGAAGACCCCCTAAGAGATTCTTATCATCAGGCAAGTCTGGAAAACACTGCTATGAGGGGATCTTTTGACATTAACTGTTTAAAAGTGAATTAGAGTCGAAAATTACTACTTTGGAGATTTCTCTGGAGAGTTTCAGCCCCAGAACCTGTCTGAGCGTTGTCAATTCTTCAGAGGCAAATATGACTTTAACAGTTGGATAAACTGAGGCCAACGTGCCTTGCCCCAGGTCCTTGAGTAATACGAAAACTCTCAGAGAGGATTATGTTGGATAGATAGTCTCATGATATTTCTCATCTTCAAAAGAAATTGGTTTTTCCTACTAACTGGGCTACAATAAAGAGAATCTGTAGTTCAAAAGGACTATATAGTGACAGGAGGCAGAAAATGAAAAGTGGTAACACAATCTGGTTTCAAATTCAAGTGCAGTTATCACCTATGGGACTCTGAGTCAGAGTTTCCTCTCTATCCCATTTCCCTCGATGAAATGGAGATATCACCCATCTTGACTATCGCTGGGAGCACAAAATTAAGACAAATCAAAGAGACGAATACACAGTAGGAAATTAATAAAGTCATTTTCCTTTGTAATCTATTTTTCCATCCTCTTTTGTAATTGCTCACCTGTAAGCTTAACTAAGGGCATGTTTTGTAAAATTTTCTAATTACCTGTATATTGCAACTCAGCTTTTGTAAGAGAAGCAAATAATTAAAGTGAAAAAAAAAAACAACTTTAATTTCACGTGTCCACATTTTCCTTTACTTTCATCTCGGTTGGTGGAAACCTTCAGTCCTGTAACTTATGGCTGAAAATGATTACAAACAATAATTTGGAAAAATGTAGTAACAAGGAGTAACTTGAGGTAATAGAAAACTATAATTTTAAAATAAAGTTGAACTCTTCCAAAACTAGAGAACATTGCTAAGGGCAATATACAAACGGCTTTTTTAAAAATAAAAAAAATTAAAAAAAAAACAGTACTAAAACCACTTGAAAAAGCCAACATTTCAATTTAGTCTTTTAAACAGCTTTCTAACATCAACATATTAAGTAGTCAAATGGCATTTATTCTGGAGATCAAAATGCTTCCAGAATCACATTTTATTTGTAAGAATGCCTGTGAAAACCACTTTTATAAAAATAGATGTAATTCTGTGTACTCAAAAGCCTACCATATTTGGATTATATGGCCATGAAAGGCCCATTTAACACTATCTGCCAATTACTACATATAAAAAGTAATTAAGAAAGTTTATATTATAAAAAAGCCCCCTTCAGCTTTCTGTGCTTTGGTCCTTCTAATCTTAAAGCCGGGGAAAAGCTCTGGAAAACATTAGCACTTATTTTAGGAAAAGGAATAGACTTCCATTAGAAGAAAATTTGTAAATAATAATTTGATGTCATATGTGTATAAAAATTCACCGTAAAAATTGACAGTAGGAAAGCTATGATTAACAAATATCTAGCCAGTGATCTGTATAATTTGGGGCAAATCCCTTAACCCTTGTGCCTCAGTTTCTTCCTGTGTCAAATGTGGATAATGTCGCTATATATATCATAGGGCTGTTGTGAGGCCTAGGTGGTGATGCTTAATTAGTGGTTGGCACCGCACGTGCTGTGTAAGTACTGACCAGTCCGTCGTAGTACCATCTATTAGGACAAGACTTACGGGGCACTGTCACACCATAGTGTTGTGTGTCACTGATCAGCAGCTTTCGCTTCAGTTCATTCAAACCTACTCCTACAGGACCTGGAAAACAGGATAATATAAATCCATTACCAAACAAAACACTATATAAACATATTTATAAAGAACATGAATCCACAGGACAGACTGAAAACATGCATCCAACTTTACATGCGTCCCAAGTACAGAGATTATCTCGAGTTGTACACAAGAAAAAGCTAATTTTTTTGTTGTTTATTTACTTTAAAAATTTTCATCCCCACCACTCCATTAAAAAGATTATGATATGCAGAAGTACATGCACCTAAAAAAATGGAATTGCACAGTCTAGATAGCAATCACTTTAATTTAAAGTTTTTAGATCTTAATAAAAGAAAATCTTTAAATCTTAATTTTATTTTAGATGCAAATCTAAGGACTCATTTTAAATTGGCAAAACCATCAGCTGCACTTGCATTTATCAAGGTCTTCTCCTATACTGTGTATTTTCAGTTGGTCCCTAAACATTTGAAAACTTGCATAGACATTACATATTTAAATCAATCAATGCATACATATACTAAACACCTATAATGAACAAGGCATACAGTAGATGCTATGGAGAATCAAAGATAATCAAAGATGAAAACTCCGTTTTCAAAGAAAGTAACTGGGTTGAAAGAGTCACACAAAATGTTTAAGAGGCTGGGGCCAAAAACAAAGAGCAGCTTTAAATATGAGTCAACTCAAAAGTTAGAAAGGCACAAGCCCTAAATGGCTAGCTTCTCACAACTCCCCAGTGAGGGTCTATTTAATGATGATGTCATGCACTGGGTAGAGCACAAG
This sequence comes from Pteropus vampyrus, assembly GCF_000151845.1. Lineage (NCBI taxonomy): Eukaryota > Metazoa > Chordata > Mammalia > Chiroptera > Pteropodidae > Pteropus > Pteropus vampyrus. The sequence continues at coordinate 3,438,144 of NW_011888931.1, read as the reverse complement.
CTGTAGAGCCAGACCACCCTAAGTTAGAGTCCCACCTTCATTACTTCCTCACCGGGTGATATCAGGTACTATGGTCTGAATGTGTGTGTCACCTCCCAAATTCACATGTTGGAACCCTAATGCCCAATGTGATGCTGTTAGAAGTTTGGGCTTTTAGGAGGTGATTAGGTCATGAGGGTGGAATCCTCATGAAAGGGATTGGTGCTTTTATAAAAGAGACCTCACAGAGTTCCATAGCCCCTTCAGCCATGCGAGGATGGATACAAGGAGACATCTGTCACCTGGAAGAGGGCCCTCGCCCCACCATGCTGGCACTCCGATCTCCGATTCCCAGCCTCCAGAACTGAGAAATAAATTTCTGTCGATTATAAGCCACCCAACCTGTGGTGTTTTCCTGTGCAGCTGGAAAAGACTAAGACACTGGACAAGTTAAAGTCTTTGAGCTTGGTTAGACTTCAGTCTAATTCTGAAAGTAATTATGAGATAAGTAATTATGCTTCCTTCTAGGAGGAATAAATGAAATCTTATGTGCAGTGCCTAGCAAAGAATCCAGGGATTCGAGTGTTCACTCACTTGCCTACCTCCTCTTCTGAGCTTTGAAAAGAATAAGATTTTATGCCAGACAATGAAGACCATGTAGGTGGAGAGAGAGTAGGATGGGCATTCCAGGTGGAGGGAAAAGTGTGAGCAAAGACTAAGACGCTACAGTTGGGGACTGTGCCTTCTTCACTCTGCTACTTCCAGGCCCCTTACTCTGTAGCAAAGACCTGCCCCACTGCTGGTCATTCACTACCACCTCGTGTCTTTCCACAAACTGTTGTCAAGTTCCAATTCTCTGGCAACTTCCCCTGCTTCTTCTCCAAGACAAGTGGTTCTCAAAGCCCCCTTCATAATAAATACTCCATAATATCCTACTTGCATCCTAAATGCATTTCATATCTAATATAACTTACTAGTACATATACTTAATAAATACTCCATAATATCCTACTTGCATCCTAAATGCATTTCATATCTAATATAACTTACTAGTACATATACTTCCTCCCTCCAAATTAATATAATGCCTTAGTTTAATAGATACAAAGGTAAAAAAGTAAGTTATGATAAAACAATCTATTTCAATATGCAAATGCTTGGGCATGACCAGAGTAGAAAACCGAAAGAAGTCAGATGTTTGCACATACTTATAATAAATAAGTTTGGATTGAAGAGTAATAAAAAGATCAGGAGCCATTCTGTACAAGAAAGTACAGGAAAATGAGAGCCCAAAGGTACATGTTGACATTAAAATAAGGACTAGCAACTGGATAGAAACCACAGATGAGACTTACTGGACTGTGAGAAGGAAAAATGGAGACAGCCTGAATTGAGAAAGGGATAACATGTGAGGACTATCAAAGTTAAGGAAATATTATTTTTGTAAATGACCTGCCCTTTACACATGAGTGCAGTGTAACGGTAATTCCCTGTGGGGTGCTTCGGTGTCACAGAAGGCAGACCCTCTATCTTGAAACCCCACTATATGTTGAGTCATCATTTCAGTCCCTAAACATCTAACGTAACGTTTGGAAGTCATGTGGGATACCCATCGGATTTTTGTTCTGTAGAAATGTCAAATCTACCTCTCTGGCTCCTTCAGACATTTTTGTATTTAAAAAACAAAACAAAACAAAAATCTCACGTCCATAACACTCCCCAGTGAGTAGTACCGCCCCGTTGAGAAGCGCTGCTTTGAGACTTAAGCGCCTGGCTCTTGTCACTCACTGTCTGTACCTCAATCCTACCACTGTCGCGGGAAACCTCAGCACCCATGCGAACACCCTTCAGAATGCTAGCCACTTACTTCCCTGATCCCTGACCTCTAGTGACCTTTCTCCGTTTCAACCACTTACTGGGCAAACCTTGACTCTGCCATCACTAGGGAGTATTTCCTACTAAAAATTTGATTTGAGCTTCCCAATATGATTTCAATCTCTGATCCTTTTAGCTCTGAGTAATTCCTCCCGCACCTATTACCACAAGGGCCTCTGTGCTTTCATTGCTTTCTCTTTATCTAGCAGGTTTTCATGTCTTCACATCCACGGGCCATCATGTGTTCTACTCTTTTTGCTAATAGCCTCAGATCTCTTACACGTTGTCCTTTGATCACACCTGCCAAAGAAACCGCCCATCTAAGCTCAATCCAGTGCCCCCCCCCACCTGCCCCACAGCCACACCTGACTACTGAGTGCAGAAAACCCATCAGCCCTGGTGCTGTAATGCCATATAGTCATGCTCTCCACATAGACGCTAAGACCTTCTTGCTCTCCAGCAATAATTCTGTTGTCCCTATCAATTATATTTCTTAGATCTCTATTTTGGTAATTTCAATCCTCCATTCTCTTCTCTAGTCACACCTGGGAGCCTCTCTGTCACTTCTTTTACATACTCTCATAAGCAAACAATTGCCAAAGGCTGTCAATTTTACCCCCTAAATATCTTTCATATCTATGATTGCCATTGCCACTGCGCCATACTAGTCCAAGATACCACCGTTTTGCCTCTCCTAAAGCTGCCTCTTCCTAGTGGCTGTCCCACAGTTGCTCCCCAGCCACTTTAATCCATCATCACCCAGCAGCCAGAAAGGTCTTTTAAGGAGCTCGTCCCATCCCCTTGTTCCCTTGCTTAACATTCTTAGAAATGTAGTTTCCAGTGGCTCTTCTGAAAGAGATGAACATCTTTACACAGCCCTGCGTGATCTGAGCCTGGCCTCGTCCTCCTGCCTCGAAGCATATGCTCCAGCTGCTCCCCTTTACACCCGAAGCCCCAGGCAATTCTGAAATGCACCTCAGAGCTCAGCTCAAACAGCGCTTCCACTTCCTCGAAAGAATCTCTCCTGACCCTGTAGCCCATGTTCTTCATTTATATGTTATCAGAGCATCTTTTATATCTCCCTCATAATGCTTAATAATCCTAATTCAACAATTAGGTAACACGTTGCTTAATGGTCTGTCTCTGAGCAGCAGACAGGGGTGCTGTGAAGGCAGGAATCACATTATCCCATTTACTGTCTCCATAAAGTAAACAAGCCCTCGATAAAAATCTGCTGAACAAAGGAAATGGCTAGTGTTACCATCATCACCTCAAGGTCAGTAGAAGACCTCAACGACTTCAGAGAACACAGACGCCAACCAGTGCAGTGTCATCAGCCCTTCCATAACGAATGCACCTAGACCCATCTAGACCGTGCTTTATCCTCTCAGTATGCGCCCTTACGCTTCTCTTAGAGATCTCTCTTCCTGAAACTTTACCTCTCTTGCTGAAGCTCCTTTCCATCGGCACTTAATAAGTTCTCTCCTACCTTAAAACAATCATACTAACAAAACACAAAAACGCAAAAGTCCCTTAACCCTATAGTCTTCTACAGCTACTGCTCACCCCTGTCTCCACCATCCTGGCTGAAGCTTCTGTCATTTCTCACCGGCATCTCTCATTCTTCCCCCATCGCATCGGAATCGAATATGAGTTTCTTCGACAGGTTTACATAGATCGCGTGTTGTGAGCTGCATTTCTCTCTCTGATCTTCACGCCTTCCTTTGCACTGCACACTCCAGCTACTGGAGGCTGCCGCTGCTGCCGGAAATGTGTGGCAGGTGCTCCTTTGTGTTGGGTCCTCAGCACATGCTGCTACTTTTGCAAAAACACTCCTGTCCTCTCTTCAATGCTTACTTGTTGTTCAGGATTTGGCTTAGAGACACCCTACGGAAACTTCCCTGATACTTTAAATTTTTTTTAGGTACCAAATTTATGTGTTCCCTGTACTCCCACTTCAAAGGACTAAACACACTATATTGTAATTGTCTGTTTACTTGTCTTTGTTGTTTAGAAGTCAGTGAGCTCTGTAAAAACAGGGATGTCATCTACTTGTTCAACTAACTTTCCCTGGCTGGAAAATTTCAGGCACTCATAATTCTGTTTTATTGATTTATACTCAGGAACTATGCTGTAATGGAGGTAAACTATTTGTCGAATGAACCAAAGGAGTGGGAGTTAAAGGTAAAAAACATTTGCGCCTAGAATGCCTGATACATGGTTAGGTAATGTGCTCAGGTCACTAAGAGAAGTTGGCAGAGCTCATATTTGAACTTGGTTCACTTTTTTTTCATATTTTATCATATTTTTCTTTTTCTTTTAAAATTTTATTAAGTTTACTGGGGTGACGTCAGTTAATAACATATAAGTTTCAAGTGTACAGTTTCATAATACATCATCTTGAGAGTATCATGCTAAGCAAAATAAGTCAGACAAGGACAAGAACCAGATGATTTCACTCTTGTGGGATATAAAACAGCAACAAATGAACAAATGAAATAAACGCTTGAACTTGGCTCTCTGGATCTTAAGATAAAGAGAAGCTTGAGGGGAGAGTGATGACGCTGACTCTGGTACAGTGAGTTTAAGGGAAGGAAATCTACCTAAACCGAGACAAGAACCGTGATATAATGAAGAGGCCAACGCCAGGGTGCCCTGGTGAATGCAGTCACATGAAGGTAAAACTTGAGACTGCAAGAAGAGACAAAATCTCCAAGGGAAAGGAGGAAAGTGACAGGAATTTAGTGACTGTCTACAAAATGCCAGGCTACTCTAAAGGTATGAAAAATATTTAGAGTAAGTGCTAAACTCACTCTTTAAAGTAAATAGAAAACAAGCAAGAAAAATAAGGGGCTGCCTTCTGTATACGGATGATGTAAACCCAATTATATATGCACAAAGAAAAAGACGGAAGCAAGCAAAACACTAAAACTTAAATAGTGGGACCTGGCCTGCCATACCCCTACTCCTCCCCCCAACCCCAAGACACCTAGGACTAAAAGGGGTGATGCGAATTTACTGTTTATTCAGTAGGTCTCAGCTCTGGAGTGCTTCCCCGAGTGTGAGATAGTTTGCTAAGTGAGAGTCTAGCTTTTTTCTTTATTTCTTCTACCTACACCAAAACCAAAACAAAAAACCACACACACACACACACACACACACACACACACACACACACAATTTTAACTCTGGAAGAAAAAGTACATTCGAATTAGTGAGGAAAAGTATCCCATCTTAATGTGATGCCCTTAAATTCTGACAACATTCAATTCCAGCCCTTACATACTCTCTGTAGAGAGCTCACTTCACTGCACACTCATGGAGTATGCCAAGAATGTTCGGTGGCAAATGTTTTACTTGAAAACTTTCCTCTAGATTAGATTTGAGGTCATCATCTTCAAGGATGGGAATATCATCAAAAGAAGGTTAAAACAGGGATAAAATCTCAATCACTCTTAACTACAAAAATTGCCCAGTGGGCCTGCAAACAGCATTTTCCCTCACAGGTCATCGGTTTGATTCTGCCATCTACACTGGAGAAGTTCTAGAGTTTTCTCCTCTTTAGATCTTGACCTTAAAACTTAACTAAATTCACATTCCTGTCCTGTCTCCTTTTATGGGTAGGCATAGGTTCACAATGTTTTTAGTTGGCTGGTTTGTATTTAGAATACACAATCTGTTTACACTGCAGACAATTTGGGATGCAAACTGAGTTAGGTGCATTTGGATGTCTCTGCAATGGGACAGATTCATTTCCCCTTCAATACATAAAATTTTACAATAGATGAAATACATTTATACATATGTATTTATGAAATACATTTATACATACAATAAGTTACTCTATTGTTTGTTTTCCTTTGCCTTGTTAATGCTAAGCAGAGGCAGAGACAATCTAAAGAGCAGATTTAAATCAAAGACAACAGGCTTTGGAACAATGATGATGATTATGACACAAGGAGGTCATGTGCCACATGGTTAAACACACCATTACTAATCCTCAAAACATCCCTGCAACAAAGGTATTACCTTCCTTTTACAGATAAGAAAACCGAGACAATCAAAGGTTAACTAAAGCCCCTAAGGTCGCACATCTGGAGTGCCGCTTAACTGGTATTCACAGCCTGTCTGTCTGACTCAGAAGTCGACATTCCTTCCATTCTGCCTATTATCTTATCAAAAGAATGCCAATAAAACGCGAATCCAGGTAGCCAGTCACTCTGCTTTTAGCTGTGATCCGTCAGGTCATGGAGTCTTTCACATGTCCCAAGCTGTCCCACACTAGATTAGTGATGACTATCTGTGCTTATGGAATAGGAAGATATTCTGGCTACAAAAAGTGGCAGAATTCAGATCTGGTCATCTCAAAACCCATCTGCACAGAACCTGTGAGTGGGCCAAACTGAACTTCTTGCAGGCAGCGTGTATGGGCAATGTGCCTGACAATACACGTAGGCACGTCTGTTGGGATTCTTGACTCGGGACTAAGGAAAATCAAATGCGACAATGATTTACTTACAATGATGTAAGTAAAAGCCAAAAAAAAAAACCATTAAAAAATCATTTTGGAGATCATTAATTTGGAACTCAGGCAGTGAACTAAAGCTGATGTGCTTACTAGCCTTGAAAATAAAAGAACATTTCTATTCAAATCAGAAATGTAAATATTTATCAGTTACATTATTTTTAATTTCATAAGAATTTACAAAATTAGTGTGGGCAAATTCTGGGCAGAAAGAATAAAGCCATGTGTATCAATCCCCATTAGTTGAAGTTCTTGTAAAAATGTGTCAGATAATTAAGATGATTAGACAGGCATATTATTTTTAATTACTTTGTGTATTTAATTAACAACTCCTTCCTGAAAGTGAGCAGCTGTGTTGTGTGTGATTTTTATATATAGGTTCATTCATTTCAGCCAAAGATAGAGTCTTGCAGGGTGTCAATAAAATGATGCTAGTAAAGTTTCTATTTAAAAGTTTACATTGAAGAAAATATTCACATTAACTAAATGCAAAAATGCCTTTATTTTTATCTTAAAGAGAAAGTTTTTTTAAAATCCTTATGCAAATTCATAGCCTCCATTTATATAGGAGTATTTAGACATAACGAATATCAAAATATCAGTATGATGGTCTTATATTTTAAAAAAAAAATGTTTATGGACATGCTCTATGGTGCCTTAAGCCTCAGCCAGCTACTTATCTGTGTGTGTTAACTGCAGATCCTGAGTAAATGGTTATGTACCAAAACAGTAACGTATTACTACTGTGAAAGTAATTTTACAGAAATCAATGGAATGCGCTATATGTTTTTAAGTGGCACTCATGTAGTCTACAAAGAATGAGGATAAAGTAATTTTTATTTGTAAATATCTAGCATAGAATTTAGTTGTAGTTTTTCATAAGGCTGATGAGCATCAAATTGAATTTAATAATTGGTAAATATA
>NW_011888931.1:3427292-3429536 GCF_000151845.1 Pteropus vampyrus | reverse complement strand
AAACCTTCGTGCTGAGGAAGTGGCGGATCAGTACTCCATAAAAATCTGCTGAATGAACATAACTGTAATCTACGCCCAGAAATTAACCTAGAGTAGAAACTTTTAAGATGAACCAATGGCACAAAAAGCCAACTGTGATTCCAATAAAGATCATATTTACCTCATACACAAAGTTTATCGTTTTAAATTCATCACACATAAATTCAATCACTTTGGGGATAAAGGTGTCTATATAAAACCCTCTAAAGCAGACTAATCCTACAAGCCTTCAAAGTTCAACAAAAGCTAAGGGAATTCTAATAAACATATTAACATTTACATTTAGTTTTGAGCTACTTCTCTCTCTGCTTTATGTGGGAGACTTTTTGTTCTGTTGTAGTTCTATGGGAAAATGATGACAGTCTTATAAATGTTTATTCAAACCACCTCTACAAAGCAGTCTTTAGGTAGCATATAAGATTCAGCACAAAAGAGGCAGAATAGTACTTAGTGTTCAAGCTAGAAATGTGAAATATATAGAAAGATTTATTATTAGTTTCCTCTTATGCCACATAACCAGACAGAACAAGTCACAAATTGTCTGAATATTCACAAGATGAATTTTTGCTCTTCTACTGGCTTAAGTTATAAAAAGTGTTTTATAGTTTTTTAACATCAATGCTTTCTCCCGGCTCCCTCCCCTGCAAACACATACAGTATCGGCTTTATTACTTCACTTTGTAAAAAATCAGATTTCATTAAAGATAAAACATGTAAGAGTACTAAATGCCTGACATTTGGTCTTAACAAACTTTTTGGAAAATACTTTTAAATGCGGAATGGAATATAATAGAAACTGCCACTAAGATGTTTTAGTGGCTGAAATGCCGCTTTGAACTCGCACCTTGACAAAATGAAGAGAATATGAAATATTTCTGACCAAGCTCAAAGTCCTCCACTGTCATATTTTTGCCATGTTAACGACTTGGTTGATTTTAATTACTTGAACGTTAAGTCTAAGAATGGAAAGCATGCAATATTGTGGTAAGAATGTAGAAAAAATAATACTATACACCTCCTTAGCAATACCTATCTAACAGTCGCAAGGCAAACACCATTATTCTCAATAGCTCTGAAAACACGGGGGGTAAAAAATGAGGCTTGAGGACCACGATGCTTATGCTCTTCCCATCTTCCTATCCATGTTGTAGGAGTCGAGAAACTATTTCCTAAGTATATGATTTTTACAATCATGAAAAATAAATGGTTAATTCAGGAACAATCTTGACTTTCCAAAATTTGATTCTTTTAGATGATAAACTGCTAAATAATCTAATTTAACTTAAGTGATTTGAACACTGAGGTTCAAAATCAGCAGAAGCCTATTCATGTTTGAACATAGTGGTGCTTATCTGGTTGGTATTTGTAGTCGATAGAGAAGAGCTACTTTTTATTAAAACCTTACTAAGATGCCAGGAATTGGTCTGTCTTTGCAAATATTATTTCATTTTACCCTCAAATGGGCTTAGAAAGCAGATGCTCTATTGTCCTGGTTTTTCAGGTGAAGACACAAAAGCCCAGAGAACGTCTTGAAGGTGCTGGTGTCACGCAGCTACTGAAGAGAACGGGATCGGAACGCAGCCTGTCTTGCCACAGGGACCCACTTCTTAACATCTCTGCTATCCTGCCTCACAAGATATAATAGATGGAGATTTTTCCGGAAAATAAACTCCAAACTTCTAATACTACAAATGTGCCATGCATACAAGTGGAAAGGTTTTCTAAGTGATGAATGACCATGTGGAAGAAAGCAAATAATTGGAAACACTCTGAAGGACAGTCACATACGATGACCTTGGCTGTCACCGAATTCACTACAAAATGTCATGCTGCACAGTCACAGCAAGGATAAGGGTGGGATTAAACAATATTATATTACACTAGCAATTGCTCCAAAATAGGGAAATAAAGTGTTAGGGACTAAAGAATTTCAAATCATTATTTTTCTTATAGGAATTTTGGAATAAAGGCTGAAAATAATAATAAATCAAAACAGTCAGGCCAAATCTAAAATCTCACTGAACAAGTCCTGAACAGTAGATTGACAAAAGCAGAGATTTTTAAAACCTTCGATATAACAGATGATGACAACAAAACAAGTGTGATATGAAAAGTAGAAAAATCAAAATCAATTGCAGCCAGTTTACAACCGCCAACAAAAGAATGTCACAGGAACCGAACACATTCAGAGCAACAAGGCTTTCC
>NW_011888931.1:3425116-3427242 GCF_000151845.1 Pteropus vampyrus | reverse complement strand
TTTAGTGGCTGAAATGCCGCTTTGAACTCGCACCTTGACAAAATGAAGAGAATATGAAATATTTCTGACCAAGCTCAAAGTCCTCCACTGTCATATTTTTGCCATGTTAACGACTTGGTTGATTTTAATTACTTGAACGTTAAGTCCAAGAATGGAAAGCATGCAATATTGTGGTAAGAATGTAGAAAAAATAATACTATACACCTCCTTAGCAATACCTATCTAACAGTCGCAAGGCAAACACCATTATTCTCAATAGCTCTGAAAACACGGGGGGGTAAAAAATGAGGCTTGAGGACCACGATGCTTATGCTCTTCCCATCTTCCTATCCATGTTGTAGGAGTCGAGAAACTATTTCCTAAGTATATGATTTTTACAATCATGAAAAATAAATGGTTAATTCAGGAACAATCTTGACTTTCCAAAATTTGATTCTTTTAGATGATAAACTGCTAAATAATCTAATTTAACTTAAGTGATTTGAACACTGAGGTTCAAAATCAGCAGAAGCCTATTCATGTTTGAACATAGTGGTGCTTATCTGGTTGGTATTTGTAGTCGATAGAGAAGAGCTACTTTTTATTAAAACCTTACTAAGATGCCAGGAATTGGTCTGTCTTTGCAAATATTATTTCATTTTACCCTCAAATGGGCTTAGAAAGCAGATGCTCTATTGTCCTGGTTTTTCAGGTGAAGACACAAAAGCCCAGAGAACGTCTTGAAGGTGCTGGTGTCACGCAGCTACTGAAGAGAACGGGATCGGAACGCAGCCTGTCTTGCCACAGGGACCCACTTCTTAACATCTCTGCTATCCTGCCTCACAAGATATAATAGATGGAGATTTTTCCGGAAAATAAACTCCAAACTTCTAATACTACAAATGTGCCATGCATACAAGTGGAAAGGTTTTCTAAGTGATGAATGACCATGTGGAAGAAAGCAAATAATTGGAAACACTCTGAAGGACAGTCACATACGATGACCTTGGCTGTCACCGAATTCACTACAAAATGTCATGCTGCACAGTCACAGCAAGGATAAGGGTGGGATTAAACAATATTATATTACACTAGCAATTGCTCCAAAATAGGGAAATAAAGTGTTAGGGACTAAAGAATTTCAAATCATTATTTTTCTTATAGGAATTTTGGAATAAAGGCTGAAAATAATAATAAATCAAAACAGTCAGGCCAAATCTAAAATCTCACTGAACAAGTCCTGAACAGTAGATTGACAAAAGCAGAGATTTTTAAAACCTTCGATATAACAGATGATGACAACAAAACAAGTGTGATATGAAAAGTAGAAAAATCAAAATCAATTGCAGCCAGTTTACAACCGCCAACAAAAGAATGTCACAGGAACCGAACACATTCAGAGCAACAAGGCTTTCCGGTGTGCACAGCCCCATACCTCACTCCGTTTCCATTATAACCAGTAACAATAGCTAAAAAGCAAAAAAGCACTCTCAGATCAGGCTGGGCCGGCAGCATGGCCGCACCTGGGAACTTGTCAGAGTTGCAGAACCTCTGGCCTCGCACTGATAGGAAGCTGCATGTTTCCGAGATCCCTGGGTATCTCAACGAGGTCTGAGAAGCCCTGGAGGAGGGATGGAGGCCGACGGGAAGGGGAGGCCTCCCTCCAAATGAACGGACACTGCCGCTGTCTGCGCCACCTAAAACCACTCCAGGAAAATCAGTGTGGGATACTTTAGGAATGGATGGCGATTCTGAAGATGACGGAAGGTGAAAGAGTAATTGACGGTACGATGAGTGGCCATGCCTGCGCAGCGCAGTGAAGACGGAGCGAGCCAGCAAGCCTGCTGACCTCCCCCAACGGGGCCTGAAGGAGAAATATCCGCTGGCTCAAGGCCCTGCAGGTGGGTCTAAGTGAACAAGCGGATGAGATTCCGTAGCTGGCAAACTTTAAGCATGGTGCTCTTTGAAGTTAAATCCTCAGTGCCTCACTCATTTCATCAGAATTACACACAAAAGCAAAACTTACCAACCAAGACGACAAGTCTGTATTTCTCATTGGTTTGTCGCCGATAGGGTGTCACTTCCTCATATGTGGGTACATCAGCTGTGTCGTACTGATCGCTCTTCTTGCATTCGTACATGGATTT
>NW_011888931.1:3417829-3419751 GCF_000151845.1 Pteropus vampyrus | reverse complement strand
TGAAAGCGTTACAATTAATTGAAGTTATTTTCATCGTAAACAATGAAGGGATAGTGGGGAAAAGAGAGAGGTAATCAGATTTCTAATCAGGATCTACGGACGCTGAAAATGGGGTGGTTTGGTGGTGTTAATTGTACGTGCTTGGCACAGAATAGGTGCTTGGTAGAAGTTTACTAAATTGAATTTTAAAAGGCAACAAAAAATATCCTGTCATTCCTATTTCATTTTCTTAATGTAAATTTCAACAAAGAAGGCAGGACACATTTTAGTATTTTCACAAGAAAAAATTCTAAGAGGTAGAGAAAAGGACAGGACACTGCGTACACCAAGGCTTAGCACTGGGAGACTCTGGAGTCCACGTGGGCCGGCTATGTCCCCTGCTCCCTCCCTGGCCTGCATCGTCACTGAGTGTGAAAAAGCAAAGACGGGTAAGGTAGACAGGTCTGAGTTCTGTCCTGCTGACTTACCAGCCAACTTCCAAACAACTTTAAGGCTCATTTCCTCAACTTTAAAATGAACATCATAATAGTACCTACCTCACAGTGTTGTTCAGAATTAAACAATTCCCCTTAACCATTTGGCCCAGTACCACATGTAAATACGTGATAGCTGTAAATTAGTACTTGATCATGTCTCCAACTTAGTGAAAGTACCTTAAAGGCAGGAACATGTTATACCTCCCTGTGTTCTAGCTAGAAAGGGAAAAATAAATTAAAGGGCTTATTAATAAGTTGTTAACTGGCTAATGTTATAAAAGAGACAAAATATTAAAATTAAAGCCAGATTTAAATGTGTTAAATATTAAAAGTACCCTATTAAAGTAGTGAGGCATTTTCAAGAAACAACAGAAAGAGTTAGTGTGCCTTAACTACCCTTTCATGTTTTTTAGATGCTCTTCTAGGGATGTATGTTATTTCTGCTACTATATTTAAAGAGCATCCCTCCCTCTGTCTTATCGTGATCCTTACTCTCATGATCCACATATACCTCTATACACTCCATCTTTACCTCATACAATACATATATACATGTATACATATGCATGCATACAGATGTATGTATAAGTACATAAATATCTATATATAAACAGAGTAGGAAAAAAAAAAATCCAAAATCCAGAGCAACCAATAAAACAGCCAGAACAGAGGATGTGACAAACGGTATGAAATCCAGAATACTTGCTTATATTTCTCAAATGAAAAAAAAAAAAAAAAAGCCTACTTTCCTGGAATCCATCCTCCACAGGGAGTGAGAGGTGAGAGCACACTTGGCATGCCTTTCAAGGCAATAGAGAGACTGGGATTTTCAAAGTTCAGTAACATGATGAGTGATGCGTCCACACATCTCGGTTACATCTAAGCTTAGAGGATAGGGAATTCTGAGTCAGGAAAAGGGGTTAATATTTCTTGCCTTCAGATCTTATGTGCTTCTCTTCTTAAAAGGGAGATCAAAAAATGTGTACTTAAACTGAAAGCAAGCAGAGGGTTCTTTCAGGTAAATATAAGTAACCTAGAGCCTATTTCATTCCAGTTCATCTCCAGTGCCCAGGTCTTAGCAAGAGGTGGCTTTTAAAAAAAAGGAACAGTAACAAGAAATGTGGAGTAAGGGAACAGTTTTACACAAAATATATTTTCCCTTATATTTCACATTTTTGTAAGTTATAATTGGCTCAACATTTTTATGGATAGGCTTTTTCCACAGCGCTTACCCACAGCTGCTAGAGATTTGTGTGTTTTAAAGGAGCGGCAACTTAACGTATTACAATAGTTAAGTGACTTTAGAGTACAACTGCATGTGCAGGTCAGCCCCTAACCACAAAGGGACACTTCTTATCTCATATTTTCCAGTAGAAATAATTTACAATGACGTGTTAACGTATCACTTAATTGTACAGTTTTGTTTAAAGTTACATTTTTTTTTTT
>NW_011888931.1:3401160-3416639 GCF_000151845.1 Pteropus vampyrus | reverse complement strand
TAATGTAGGGGTTAAAAACTATAAGCTCTTTTTCTGTTAGAAGACATTTTTTCAAATATACTTAAATAAATTTTTGATACTCCTCTGAATTTAAGATGATGTGTAAAATATAAAAAAAAAAATAAAAGTGTCAATGCCCTCAAAACATCCATATCTAAAAGGAGACATAGAAAATATTCCCAAATATTTGTAGTTTTAGGGGTTTCACAACATAGGCTCATGATTAGAAACTAAGATTTTTCTTCAAGTACTCTTAATCTGTCTGATTGGACTTCGACACTTCTCTTAAGTAAAAAAAATTAAACTCAGTTATGATTTGGATATTTTCAAAGCTACTTCACTACATTTTATTTCTATAATGCCATTCATTGAGATAATTAAATTTAATGCTTACATATGTAAATTAAGAATCATTTATTATTAAAATAAGCTTCATATTGCAGATAAGTGTTATACTTGTTAACCCTATCATTTCAAATGTTAATGATTTTTTAATGGTTAAAATCCTGAAGCATCCAAAATATACAGAAGTATGGGAAACATAATTTATGAAACACCTTTTCAAAGAAATTGGTTGAAGCCACTAAAATTATAATTATAAAATTATACAGTAACATAGAAATGCATCTGATGTAATAAATGGAGAAAACTGGACAGAATACAATAATCATACTTACACTCTGGGTTTTACTTTTTTACTAATATAAAAATTAGTATAGATACAGAAATACAGAAGAACATGTATAAAAATGGTTGTGTTAAGGAGAGAGGGTTGTAGGCAATTATTGTTCTATTTTTCAAACTTTCTGTAATGTTAGAATTCTGTAATGTTTAGAATTTGAAAAAAAAAAAAAAACCACACAAAAAACACAGAGTTCATAACATATGAACAAGCGAATGAACTCCCAGTATTGGCAGATGTATTTGTGTGGTTATAACAACATATAACACAAAATACATTTTGACTATGTCTCAAAGGCAGGGTCTCGTCTTCTACATTTTGAAATGATTACGGTAATAAATCAATGTTTTTAAATGTTCACCATAGTTAGAAATAACCAATAAATTACAATATTAAAAAGGCAATGAAAGTGAAAATAATGGAAAATGTTTCTTGAGAAAATGAGAAGGTAAGAACTAAAGATCAAAGGTCAAGGAAGATAAAGAGAGAACCAGCAGTCTCACCTGAGAAGTGAAGATGATAGTGAAGAAAAGCAGTCAGGGTTCTGAAAACTTACAACCAAACTAAAACATGGATGTGAAATCTTTTTTAAAGTCACAAATCGTTATCATATTCTTTGGCTCCTCTAAATAACTTGAGTATAAATTTATAATATAAATATTTATATTTTTAATGATCTTTTTCATGAAATTTTGACATTTAGGATGGTATTTTATTAAAAATACATGACTATTTTATAAACAAACATGTCCATTAACACAAGAGACCCTCCAACAGAGTCAAGGTAACTCACCACCACCACTAACAGCCTCAAAAACATACATGTGAACCAGGGTAAAGCGGTACGTGCTTTTATGTTAATTCAAAAGAATATATACTATTATGTTACCACTTATAATTTTCAAATGGGACAGTTTTAGTCTTTAGTTACATTATTTTAGGTATCCAAACTGGTCTAATAACATCAGGTATTATGCATTCCCTTGTTTTTTAATAATAATTTTCCAATATGTTTAAGTTTTACAGATGTTTGTAGGATGGGCAAAGAAGAATCTCAGTGACACCTGTTTTAATCGTAACAGAGCGACAGGCACCTCGAAAATTAGAGATTTACAGAAGGAACCACTCTAAAGTTACTAATTTTTGAAGAAATACACTTATTTGATACAAACACAATCAAGAAAACTGCTTACTTTCTTAGAAGGAGATAAAAATAAACATCTTAATTGTTTTTTCTCATCTTAAATATACTCAAATGTGGAGTTTTTTAAAATTTGGGAGAACTACCAAAAATATTGTATGAATATTTTTTTGTATCCTAAAACACTGGATTAATGTGAAGAAGCAAATATTTCACTAGTTCAAGTTAACTAGTAACTTAATTACAAGGAAAATTTTAATATAAATGACTTTTAAAAGAAGACTTAAAAAAAACCCACGTGGACATTAATAAAAACTAAGCAGCTGAAAACTATTATACAATGTTAAGCTCCTGACAACAAAACATTGAAAATTTCCATTAAAATCAACATTTTTAATATAAAGCCAATATTGTCATAATGATATAAATCATAACAGACATGTAAAAACTATGTAGTAACAAGATCCTAAGACAAAATTATTGTTGAAATGACGCTCTCATAGTATGCCAATTATAAAATTATCCCAAAGACAGGGGAGGATAATTAAGAACATCTTAAAGCAACAAACAAGTAAAAATCTTGGGAAGAGGTTTAAATTGAAAAGAAATGCCAATACAAAATTATAAAAGTTAATAATAAGATCTGAAGAAGCTGGGAGAGCCAGCTTCTATATTCATCTTATGAAACAGTGTCAGGGGAAAAAAAATCAGAGAAACATGAACGTTATCATGGATTACATTTATCGACCGCACAGATGCTAATTTTGTATATGAAGGGGAAAAGGCGCTTGAACAAACAGAAAATTCATCTCTGGAATGTTACAGGTTCAGAGTTGCTCTCAGTAAAACTTAAAGAAGTGTTCAAATGCCATAAATACCATTGAATCTTTCAACTCATCTCGAGCTAAAAATAGAAATTCAAAGTACCTAATAAAATCATAGAAGCTAATATAAAATATCAATTTGCAACTTCCAAGGAAAAAAAATCACTTAGGTCTTAAAAAGTTTTCCTGATACCACTGACAATTTCTAAAGCGTAGCACAGCATTACCATAAAAAAAAAAAAGAGAAACCATATGAGAATTTAATTTTCTGCCAGCCAGCTAATAAAGAAATGAGTTCTTAGTTATACTCTTTCGAAATTATGAGAAAATACAGTATGCACATATAAAATTGAATATAAAAATATAGTTCTGAAAAGAGAGGAAAATTGGATTTGAAATTTTAATATATTTTTTTAAGTTGAGTCTATGCAACCTAAAATTCTCCAAGCAGGAATGGTTTCTTTCTGTAGAAAAAATATTTCCAAGTAGAATTCCAGACATGTTGAGATTATGCAGAGTTCTTTCTTGTTCAAGAAAGAACCTGTACCACTTTTGAAAGAATGCTTCTAAATGTTCTCTTTGTATAAATTTTATTTTTTGGAAAAATATTAAGGCAGTATATTTAGACATAGCTATATTTACCTACATAACATTCTTTAATAAAATGGATGAATATTGGCAGAAATGGGAATTTTTATGAAATTTAAAAAATAGGCAATGTAACTTGTTGAGGATCAATGGTGCTTATTTATAGGAGAAATAAGACACAGGTTTAGAAAAAACAGACGTATAGATGGATAAATAATAACATTTAAAAGAAATAACGCAAATGGACAGTTTTGATTTTATTAAACTTTATGGTAAACACTTTAGTTAAATAGAAAGAACAGTCTTAACTTACATAAGTCCCAAAAACTGATCTTGTTTTAAAAGAATGCATGAAGTACTCCAGCAAGGGCAAAAGTGGAGAAAAATTGATGATTTTTCAGGAAACCATTTGCAAGAAATTATGTTTGAAGACAGATGCATGATAAGCAGCACTTTGTGAAATGATTATAACGAGATTTCAATAATGAATTAACCAGAGGTAAAATATTCTGTAATTCTTACCAATGTAAAAAAAAAAAAAAATCACTCTTCATATGCACTATTTTGTATGGCATTAGGAAAAAGGAGAGAGAATCTTTAAAACAGACCATTGTACCATCAAGAAACAATTACCTTTAGGATGCACACACATGCGCGCGCACACACACACCGAAAATACACTAACTTCCACACTATCCACCAAAGGTAAATGAAATAGATATATAATTAAATATAAATGAAATATATGTAACAAGTGAAATATATATAAAGTAAATAATTTGCAATCTTTATATATAAAAAGACTGGCCACCTTAAAAGGTGCAATTTTCTGCAATTCATATTTACAGCATACTATCGATTTCCCTTCATGTTACTATAAAATTTTATGCAAATACCACACAACTTATATTGCCCACTCAGTGTACTTTTTTCCTCCCTTCCAAAAATAAAAGCCAAACGTTTTTTTATTGATAAATATCCTGACCTCAAAGAATGTGGTGTGTTACACATCAGTAAGAATCATACCACACAGTGTACATTTGTATCAGCGACAGCTTATTAAATGTGGTTTTAAGATACAATTCATATACAAATAGACATTCAATTCTTGGAGTATTATAATATTGCTTTTTTCAAAAGAGTCCAGTTAGATTATTGTGGAATAGTATGTATTTTTCAAAAATGTAACTGATCATCAGGTAAGGACTACTTATATACACACTGTTTTGTGCTTAATTTTTATGTACTTCAAAGGAAGTGAAAATAACCAAATGTATTCACTGGGCCATTGGCCTAATTTTAATCGATAGAGGTCATGGGTCTACAGGTTGACCCTGGGCAGTCCCAGTTTTGGTTCGAGGTCTGCAAGGTAGATCACTTTTGTTTTTCCTTTCCTTCTGTGGACTCGGAAGACACAAGGTGTGGAGGAGGATGAAGGACAAGGCTAAGGTTCTAAAATAAAGGTCTCAGAAATTTTTCTAAGTAGATTTTGGAAAAGCCCCCGTAAGAAGGCTAAACTTCCTGAAACTCCCTCGATTATTTTCCGGAGCTTCTCTAGAACTGGAGAAAGACATCATGTGCCAAGGATGGCTATAGACCCACTCTGTGTACATAGATGTTCTTTCAAAATAGTGGCACTTGGACATATCTGTGAAAGTAGTGGTACCTGCTGGCATTTGACGCACACCAGAATACTATGGTCATTTGTATGACACACAGTGACTAAAATGTTACAAATCTATTCCACTTTGTTGACTTGTACTGTTTAAATTACTTCTTTTAGTGAAAGAAACATTTGATATGTGGAAGACATATCAAATCTCAAAAGGGTAACTTTTTCCTCAATGCATTGATTACCATGGGTATATTTAGAGTAGGAGAATGGAGAAGGTGATGGTTAATTTTATGTGTCAAATTGGTTGGGACACAGTGCTGACACATTGGGTCAAACATTATTCTGGATGTTTCTGTGAAGGTGGTTTTTGGATGAGATTAACATTTAGACCAGATTACCCTCCATAATGTGAGTGGGCCTCATCTAATCAGTTGAAAAGAGATTAACTTCCCCTGAGCAAGAAGGAACTGTGCCAGCAAATGACCTTTGGACTTGAACTACAACTCTCCTCTGGATTGACTGGCCCACCCTGCCTCCGTAATCACATAAGCCAATTCCTTAAACTCTCTCTTTCTCTTTGTATATATGTATGTTTGTGTGTGTGTGTGTGTGTGTGTGTGTGTGTGTGTGTGTGTGTGTGTGCACACTCTGTTTCTTGACTAATACAGAGGATTAAGAAGGAAATGTTAATTTTAAATGTTAAAATTTTAGAATAAACATTTCCTAGTTAGTGCAGAAATCGACTTATATTTTAACGTGCCTTAGAATAGAGAAAAATCAATAAATCCAATTTTTGGTCCTCTGAAAGGATCGATAAAATTTATAAACCTTTATCTACTCTAATTTTAAAAGAGAGAGAAGACCCTAATTACTAAAATTAGGAATGAAAGAGGGGATACTGCTACCAACCTTGAGGAAATAAAAAGAGTACAAGAAAATACTATGAACAACTATATGCCAACAAATTAGATAGTTTAGAGGAAATGGACCAAAAAAAAAAAAAATGAAAATCCAAACATCTTTAAACAAGCAAAGGGAATAAATTGGTAATCAAAAACTTCTCACAAAGAAAAAAGCCCAGGGCCAGATGGCTTCACTGGTAAATCCTATCAAACGTTTAGAGAATAATTAACCCAATCTTTTACAAATACTTTAAAAAATAAGAAGAGTAGGGAACACTTTCCATGTATGAGGCCAGTACTATACTGACATTGAAATCAGACAAAGATATCACAAGGAAATCTATAGACCAATATCTCAATTCCTCAAAATACTAGCAACCCAAGTTCAATAAAACCAAACATAAAAAAAGGATTATATACCGAGAGCAAGTGGGATTTATCTTAGGAATGCAAAGTTGGGTCAACATAAAAAATCAATCAATGTTAATACACCGCATTAGGAGAATTAAAGAAAAAAGCCACAATCATCTCAATTGATGCAAAAAAGAATCTTCTATATTCAAGATGAAGTAATCTTCAAACAGATAGTTTTACTACTTTCTTTCTAGAGGCCTTTTATTTCTTTCTCTTGCCTAATTGCTCTAGCTAACACCTCCAGTACAGTAAGTGTCAAGAATGTACATGCTTGTCCAGTTTCTGATCTTAGGGTGATCTCATCTAGCTTCATGGCTTTAAATTTGATCTAACTTTGACAACTTCCAAATCAATACCCTGAGCTCAAAGCTGTCTATCCAACTGCCTGTTTGACATCTCTGTTTGGATATCTTAAACTCAATATATCCTAAATGGAAAACCTGATCTTCCCCTGCCTAAACCCTCTCTTGCAGTTTTTCCCATCTCAGTAAATGGTGACTCCATCCTTGAAGTCACGAATTCCAAAAACCATGCACTCACCCTTGATTCTCCAGTCTGTCTGAAAATCCTGTCACTTCTACTTTCAAAGTGAATCCAGAATCTCACATCTTCTCTCTACATCCAATGATATCTCGGTTCAAGCCACAGTCATTTTTGTCTGGATTATCACATAGTTTCCTGCTTTTGCCCTTGCTCCACGATGGTCCTTTCTCAACTGCTCAGCCAGAGTGGTCCTTAATGTACGTCTCATCATGTCACCGTTCTGCTCATAATCATTCTATGATTTCCCATCTCGCACAGAAGAGAGCCAAGGAATGCCCCTCTGCCTCTCACCCTTCCATAACCCCTCTGCTACCTTACTGACCCATAAAGTCTTCCCTTGTTCACTCTGCTCTGACCACACTGGTCTCCTCACTGATCCTCAGACACATCAGAGCCCCAGGGCCTTTGCACATGCTTGTTTCATTCCTTGGAATGCTCATTTCCCACAAGCCTTCAGGCTTTTGCTCAAATATGACCTCGGTGAGGCATGCCTTAACTATCCTATTGAAATTCGAAGCCTCATTTCCGCAGCTCCCCACATCACCCCATTTCTGCTTTACTTTTCCTCATAGCACGTATTACCATATAACATACTACATAGTTTCTTTGTCTGTCTTCAGTTCTATCCCAATATGGAAGTTCTATGAAAGGGTATTTGTTTTGACCTCTCTTAAAACTCCAGGTCCTAAAACAGTCTAGAAACATACAAGGCACTCAATAAATACTAGGGAGAAAATCTAGAAACAGCATTATAAGAAAGTTATATTCTGTAAATACCAGAAAAAATACTGCTAACCAGAGCTATACTGACTTTCTCTTGAGGGCGGACATGGAACTAGAAAGGGAGAGGGAAAGGAATTCCTGTTCGGTTTGTGAAAATTACAATAAATACTATTTCACTTTTAAACAATTTATTAAATAGAGCCATATGAAGCTGCTGCCATTCTATTGTTTTTTGACCTTCAAAAACAGCAATTTTATATACCTCAACCTAATTAACATCTTACTTTGATATAAATTTTTAAATTATCTTCAAAATTACGGTGTGAGAACACAAAAGAAAAATTAGACAGGAAGAAAACAATTTGGATTTGGCTATAAAAATTAAAATATCTCTATCCTGTGAAAATTACATAGAATAAGGTAAAATCCAACCCAAAGGCCAGAAGAAAATGCAAAAATGCACTCAACAGGGAGAACATTAATATTCGTGACACAAAGAGCTCGTCAAATTACTAGGAAACTGATAAAGAATCTGATAGAAAAAAATAGGCAAGGAAATGATAATTCAAGTGAAAAAGAAGAAGAAAAACTAATAAAGAGTCAGAGTATTGCACCAAACCACAGCATACTGTAAGGTGTTTAACCAGATAATACTTTTACCATAAAACAGATTTATCATTTGTTAGCATGTTGCTTATGAGACCTCTTTTAAAAATGCATAAGATCTGTAGGTATTTTAAGAATTTGGCTTTTGGGGGGAAAACAATGCCACTAAACAGTCAATATGTTCAATGAATTTATAACAAAGTGATAATAGTATAAAAATATAGTATTCTCCCTTTTTCCCCAGAGGATATGTTACAAGACGGCCAGTGGATGCCTGAAACCATGGACACAGTACGGAACCCTATAATATACTATGTTTTTCCTATACATACATACCTATAGTAAAGTTTAACTTATAAATTTAGGCACAGTGAGAGATTAATAATAACTTACATAATAGAACAATTATAACAATATACTATAATAAAAGTTATGTGAATGTGATCACTCTTTTCAGGGGATCCATTGCTGATTGAAGTCTCCATACAGGCTCAGTGTTTTCTGGCACATTATTGTCAGTCAGAACATGTTTCCTGTTCATGTTTTTTACCCATGAATTTCATGCCTTTTCCATCTTAACTAAGCACTTATCACATACTGCGGCCATAACGTTAGCCGTCTGAGGTGCAAAAGCAAAACTAGCATGAATTTCTTTTTCCTTCTTCACAATTTCACAGAAGATTTGTTCTCACCATAGACCTTAGCAACCTCAGCATCTGCTCTTTTCTTCCTTTCCTGATTAAGAAGAACTTTCATCTGTTCACTTACAGGAAGCACTTTACATGCGGCTTCTCTTTGGCATAACTTAATTGCTAGCACCAATGTCTACTCTTGCACTCTGGGGCCATTATTAAGTAAAATAAGGGTGACCCAAACACAAGCACTGTGATAGGTAACAACTGGCCTGATAACCAAGGTGGCTACTCAGTGACTAATGGGCGGGGACTGTCTGCAGCGTGGAGACGCTGGACAAAGGGATGATTCACATTCCAGGCAGGATGGAGTGGGACGGTGGGAGTTTCATCCCACTACTCGGAAAGGTGACCAACTTAGAGCTTACGAATCGTTTACTGAATTTATTCTGAAATTTCCCACTACTGTTTTTGGACTGTGGTTGACCACAAGTAATTGAAACTACGGAAAATGAAACCTTGGATAAGAAGGCAGGCAGTATGCTTCTCAGGTAACTTGCTAGATTCCCTGAACTCAGTCATAACTAAACAAACTTCTAGGTGCATGAAGCTATGGTGGTCTCTTGACACACATGTGTCAGACAAGCATTTAGACCAGAAAGAAAGAATGTCATGATGCACATATATTAAAACGTATGGGCCATATTTTTTTCTTTGCTATAGGAAGGTGTGGAAAGGACAATGATAATTTCTAAGACCAAGAGGTGGAGTGCATAGCTATACTCTATAATCAGGGCTTGCAAATTCAAAAGCCTATAGAAGCTAAACAGGTAGAAAACTCTTAAACTGCATTCTGTCGAGACTAAACATTTTTGCACAACATTCAGCTGTAGAAGAAATAGGTTGTCCTATTTTTCTTTAAATACTCTGTGGTAATTTTTATTTCCCCACATTTGAGAACGCGGATACAAAGAAATACTTCTTATTATGATATGAGCACAAACATAAGTGTTAGGAGAATGCCTGCTGATATTCTGCAAGCACTGGCAAGACAGGAAGGAGCGGTGGAGACTGTGTTGAACTGGAGAGCTTGTGTTCCGTTTGAGGAGTCGGCTAATTATGAGTAGTTGAGAAATGAAGTTGGTCAAAACTTTTGTTAAAGGAGCCAGAAAATTTTACATGAAATTTCTCATATTTGGGTGCAAACAAAAATATATCTTTCGTTTAAACACATCTTAAAGATGGTCTGTGAGCCACCAATAATGACACAAATTATTATGATTTATGATATTCTCATTTTACCTACATGGTGCCCTACTTTCATCTGTAATAGGGTGATACAGAATGGTCTCTTGGAAGCACAAAGCCCTCTGCCTTTGCAACGGAAAGCACTTTTCTGGGTTCTGGAATATCTACATGCTTAACTTCACCTGCTAATGCCAAATTCTTTTACCTGAAGTACTCCTGTGGTCTCAATTCCATCTAATCTAGTCTGCTTTGGGGCTTTGTTCAACCCGTTACTTTCCGCCTCAGACATTCAGTCCTTTACCATTGGTCCCGTCATCTGTCTACAAAATTGATCCTATTTTCCTTTCCCACTAAACTATATCTGCCCTCAACTATGAAAACCTGGCTTGAACTCAAGCACTATCTTGCTTTCATTGTCCACGGCTCCTCCTTGCAATTTCTCTTCCAGGAAAGTTATTTCTCAGATTTTATCTGTGACTCCAGATGACAGCGTTGTTGCCAATGCCAGTGCCATTTTACCAGAATGCATTTTCTCTAAACTCTCTAAAGAAACCTACTTTACTGATCACCTTTGCTTTTGTGCTTTGATTTGTCTACTGATTAAATATTAATTTTATAAAACTCCTACATGCTTTAAGAGATATACAGATTAAAAATCCATATTTTGTTACTTGAATGAAATTTTATACAAAGAATAATGGGAGTGCAAAAATCAAGCAAAATGGTAATAAATGTGTAAATGACAGCCTGTCATTGAAGGTCTCACATTATTAAGTGGCATGCTAAATTTCCAGCCCTATCATCTACATGTCACCCAAACTTAAATATGCCTCAGGCTCTGCAACAGTCATCTCTCTCCACGTTATTGCCTCTACCTTCATCCTCTGCTGCTAATGATAATTCCACCTAATCCATGGTGCCCAGTTTTAATGTCATCTCTTGTGAGACTGAGTCCCTCACCTTCACAGGCTCAAATGATCCACCTCTCTTCTGAATTAAGGCATTTTATGTGACACTCATCAGATAATGCTTTTTGCCGCGGTTATTCATTGGATGGCTATACATGTCCCATCTAATTGAGTATAAACCATTAAAATCAGAGAGAGCAGTCACCCCTCTATTTTTGAGAGAGGTAGAAGCTTACAGTCATGGCTGCCCATTTCTTGACCTCTCCCTGTATCCAAGTGTTCAGGTGGTCTCCTCCCACACCAACTCTGGCTTGGCCATGACACTGTTTTGACCAATGGGACATTAGCAGGTGTGATGTGAGTGGAGGCTTCAACAACACGTATCTACCAGATTATTTTCTAATGCTCTCTGGAACCGTGAGACCACCAGCTTACTGGGGAAGGGTGAGGGACTACATGAAACAGAAACAAGTTCACCTAGCTCACCAACCCCACCTCCCAGATCAACCAGGCCCCAGCCAAACCACCAGACTGCACTGATCCACCAAGCTAACACAGACCAGAACCACCTGGCTGACCACAGAATCAGGAGAATAATAAATGCGTGTCGTTTTAAGCCATTAAGGTTTCTGAGGATGTAAGGGGAGGCATTAATCGATATACAGAGTATCTGGCACGCTTGTTTTGAATAAGTAAAGAATTAGTGAAATTTTAACCTCTCTCTGATCATTTAATTCTCTCTTAGTAAATTATAGCTTTTCCAGCCTAAAAATTGGCATGCTCTATCTTTCTGCACAAGGTTTTTTGTTTTGTAGAACAAGAAACTAGAAGGCGGTGTATTTTAAAGGATAGAGTACAGGTATTATATCTACGTAGATGTGGAATTGAAACCACAATTCACCATTTACTATTTTTAGGAAATCCTGTAAACGTTCTGGGCCTCAATTTCCTTTCTGTAAAGTGAATAAAATACCACCAATTTCACAGTATTTGAAATACTATATTATACATATTAAACACCAAATATAATATCTGACACATTTCTTCAGTAATCAAGAGATATTATCATATACATTTGACGCCTGAACAGCACAGGGTTTAGGGGTGCTGACCTCTGCGCAGTCAAAAATCCACATTGCAATTTTAACTCCCGAAAAACTCAGTTGTTCCTCAGCATCTGTGGGGATTGGTTCCAGGACCCCCGTGGATAGCAAAACTTCAGATGCTCAAGCCCCGTATATGAAACAGCATAAAACCATGCATACACACCCACCAACTCTAAACTTCAGATGGAAAATACTGTTTTCGATCCATAGTTGGTTGAATTTGCAGATGCGAAAACTGAGAATACAGAGGGCTGACTATATATTTACTGAAAAATATCTGCATATAAGTGGACCTGTGAAGTTCAAACCCACGTTGTTCAAGTGTCAACTACAGAAATATTAATCTGAAAATAAGGAAATTGAAGCAGTTATCTATAAATCTGTTTCTACACTATTACCCCTCATGACCGAAAGTAGAAAACTTGTGAGCATATCAATACATGGCAAGGTTGGGGAACAGTCTGAAGTGAAATGCAGATGATAGTTCTGATGCCTTTAACAATTTCTAGATATCTTGGCTTTTGTTTATAATATCCCTTGGCGTGGCCAAACTGGAAATTTTTCCTTCCAATACAGATTAATCATAAAGTTTAATTATATTTGGAGCTGTTCAGTCAATGGTTATTTAGGGGATGGTGTTAAGGGAATAATAAATCATTAGAAAACATCACCAAAAAGTTATTTACAAAGAAATAAGTTATTTAGAAGCTTTGAATAATTTACAGCTAACCAGATAATTTAGAAAGCTCCAGATACTGTTAATGGAGTAAAATTACTTAGCACAAATGGATGCTCTATCATCTTCTCTCAAAAAATATATAATGGTTTACAAAAAATATAGCACCTGGAAAGCTTCTTGAATAATAACCAGAGCACACTACAAATTCCTTTGTGTCCAACCCATTGAGCCTGTTTAATACAAAGGATCGTGCTCCCCCACTGAACAGCAGGACATGCTAATGAAAATATGCTAATTTAAGGTAAAACAATATAATGGTTTTGAAGAAAGCAACAGAAAGAAAGAAATCTTCTTCCATGACCAA
Organism: Pteropus vampyrus; assembly: GCF_000151845.1. NCBI lineage: Eukaryota > Metazoa > Chordata > Mammalia > Chiroptera > Pteropodidae > Pteropus > Pteropus vampyrus. The sequence goes on along the minus strand of NW_011888931.1, from coordinate 3,403,664 downwards.
TTGCTCACCTATATAGGTTCCACTGTGGTTACCAGCATAGTCAGCATCTTCTGGATGGAGTGTAAAAGCATTCAGAACAAAAGCCAAGAAATAAAGCAGAAGTTAGATGCCCAGCCACAGATGCAAAAAGTAAACTACTTAAAACAATTATGTAAAGCACAGCACAGAACAGCCTTCACAATGCCACTCTTAAACATAAAACGCTGTTTTATATTTAAGTTTAAAGTAGCATTTCGAAATATCATGCAATTCTTTTCTCAACCTTCTTCAGAGGTTCCTTGATACAGTTCCAAGAAAATTATAAAAGACTAGCCTGGGATATTTATACTTTCGCAGTTAAGGAAATGACAACACTTGATCCCCAAAGTAAATTTATTTTTGTAAATCAGGCTCTTTGATAATATGTAAAATATAGCACTTATTTGGGCTCACTGGATTAGACAGAAAGGTTAAGATTAAGATGCATCCTTTCTTTTAATAGAAAAGATTCTGTGTTGGAAAGGAATAAAGGCATAATATTTCTATTTTTATTTTGCCTTTTAAAATGAACAGATGAAAACATTTAAAAGTAATATGCTATTAATTATTTCCAGGAATTAATACTGGGCTATGCTTGTCTTAAAAACTTAATTTAAGCAGAGGAATACTTATTATATGGGCCTCTAATCTTTACATAAATATACCTCTAGAACTAACAGCACAGCTCGTGCAGAAATCAAGTAATTGAGAAGATTCTCCCCATATCCATGTTAAAAATAAGTCTTTCAATATGTTTGAATAACATTGTTTTCCTCATTCACCTTTTTTTTATTCAGACTACTGACAGTGAAAAAAAAATATAATGTACTAGTTCAGATTACTTTCCATATTTCTGCTATATGAAGCAAATATATTATATATATACATATATATACGAATGTATATATATGTATATATATTTGTGTATATATATATACATTCCTTTCTAAAACAAAGTCCAACCATGATTTTTGGTACTGCAATGTCAAGATGGGAGTTTGGACGTACAATATTTTATAAACTATTTGTTATATCCAATTTAATCCCACACATATGTGCACTAGACTACGCAGGGGAGCTTTTATACATGTACCTTTAATTTCCTCTGAGAAGCACAAAGAAAATGAAAAAGGAAATGATTAAATGTGCAGAAAATACAATTAAAGTAGGAAGATATTGCATCCAAGGGAAAAAAAAAATCTACCTACCACACTCAACTGTTTCCTCATCTTAGAAAAGCCAAAGGAAAAAAAACAAATGTATTTTAAATATTTCAAAATTATTAGTCAACAAATAAATAGAATTTATGAAAAATATACATTTTAGACTGTACTCTTGGTCTAAAAAGAATGTATATACATAAGCAGTAAAAGCATATAGCCTTCTTATAGCTTATTAAATACCTAAATGGAAAAAATGAGAAAAAAACTGTCAGTAATTTTTTGAAACAATATCCTTCATAAGGGGATCATATTTATTTTTCATAGAACAGTTCTGTGTGTAAACTAATCTGTTCAGCACTGAGGCTATTCCATGATAAAAATAGTAAAAAGAAAACATTTTAGAAACAACCAATTTGCCTTTAAAATGCCTAAATCTAAATATTCTGTAAATTCAATAACATCCTGATAATTATCACCTTATTACACCTGTGAAATGAGTCAGGCAGAACCTTTTGATTCTGTCTATCATGTCTGATGAAAGGGATTTTAAAAAGCGATTCTTGAGTTACTAATGGGACAGCAGTTTAAGAGTTAAGTTTGACTTAGGCGACTCACCTTCAGTTAAAGGTGGAAAAAAAACTGGCAACTTAACAGAAGCAAAATCTACCCACAAGTCGAAGCAGAATGGGTTTTGCTACGTGACCTTACAGAGTGAGTGTGACTGATCAGCAAAGTTCTTTGCTCCTTTATGTCTCCTAACTACAGAATGGCAGTCAAAGAAAACACAGGAGAAAGTGTACACCATGGCATTTTTGCTTTTCAGATACCTATGGGTCCTCAAACTGTATTGGTTTTATTTGAACGGTATTAGCAAAAATGGCAAGTAAGTTATTATTATTCAGGCAATTATTATGAGTCACCCACATTGTAAGTTTATTTATACTTGTTTCTTAGCAGCGCTGAAATGCAATACACACCTAAACAAATTATTAGAAAATCAACAATCGACCACGTGATAAGCATGGGTTAGCCAAGCCAAGCAATTAGGCATGCTGGAAATAATAAGCACGGTGCTTAAAACTGATCAGTCTGCAATCTCAGAGACTCCACCATAATGAAGATTGTTAAACAGAGAGTACATTTTCAGAAGAAACAACAGGATAGAGTATTGCACCCTTGATTAAAGAACCAGTGTCATGTAAAGCAGATGAAAAAAGCCATGTCGATCACTCACGCATGATTAAAGCCAACCCACAATAAAAATAAACATATTTTATATTACATATAGTATATGTTTATGTCATATTCTAATAAAAGGTCATG
>NW_011888931.1:3387569-3400265 GCF_000151845.1 Pteropus vampyrus | reverse complement strand
TTTGAACGGTATTAGCAAAAATGGCAAGTAAGTTATTATTATTCAGGCAATTATTATGAGTCACCCACATTGTAAGTTTATTTATACTTGTTTCTGAGCAGCGCTGAAATGCAATACACACCTAAACAAATTATTAGAAAATCAACAATCGACCACGTGACAAGCATGGGTTAGCCAAGCCAAGCAATTAGGCATGCTGGAAATAATATGCACGGTGCTTAAAACTGATCAGTCTGCAATCTCAGAGACTCCACCATAACGAAGATTGTTAAACAGAGAGTACATTTTCAGAAGAAACAATAGGATAGAGTATTGCACCCTTGATTAAAGAACCAGTGTCATGTAAAGCAGATGAAAAAAGCCATGTCGATCACTCACGCATGATTAGAGCCAACCCACAATAAAAATAAACATATTTTATATTACATATAGTATATGTTTATGTCATATTCTAATAAAAGGTCATGAATATACTACGTAAATTCTCAAAAGAGTATTTCCTCTATGCGATACTTAAGTAGGAAGAGAACAGTATTTTTAACTCAATAAAACACACACATTATCTCCAATAGCAAGTATGCTTACTAGGCATCCAATAGAAAAAACAAAGGAACACATTTCCTTCCAGTTAGCAAATTTGAATGAAGAGGGAAACCACATAAAAAGTTGAGAGTTGGGATACTTGCATGATTCTTACAATGGCAAGACAGTGTTCTGTACACATTAAATGCATAAACTTATTTAATTTTCCAACAACTCTGTGAGGCCAACACTACACTCTTCACCCCTGTTGTACAGATGGGAAGTCAGAGGTACAGAGAAACGAAGTGCTCAGAAGTGGCAAGACTGGGATTTGGATACACGAAGTCTGGCTCCGGACTCAAGCGTTTAACGGTTATGCTGTACTGTCACACCCAAGTCACTGATTAATTTACTCAGGCTTTAGGCTAGAAAATACGACCTACAGGAGAGGTCAAGGGAATAAGTTCCTTTCAAGATGCCCGTCTACTCGCACTGCCGCCCGCCACGCCAGCCTCTGGGCCCCTGCCCCGCAGCTTCAACCTGTCACGTGTTCCTCCTCTCCCCAGTCTCATCGGAAGCCCGCTCTCTACATCTTCAAGCACTGAAGAGCAGGATGAAAAAATTATAAACAGCACAGAGGAGAGGCCAACAGGTCACAAAAAGCAATTTTTCTGTCTTCCACGAATGGAGCGGAAAGGCTCTCATGAAGAGCATTTGATGAACCCTGCACGACAGGAGAGCTTTTCCAGGCTGCTGGATGTCACTCTGAGGGGACATGTCTGATACTCTGGACAAGTGGAGAGATTGTGTCTATTTAGGTGATATTATACATAGGGGCAAAGTTAAATCCCCACCTGAGAAACTACTTTCTTCAAATCCCCTCTGCCCCCACTTCCATCTCCCCTACAAGTCTGCAATAATCCCTGACCACTAACCAGACCTCTCTAATCGTTAATCAGTTCTTACCTGCACGGCACTGGGTCCATAGGACAAAAGGCAAGAGACAGTATGACTTAGAATCCATCATCTGGAGAAGCTAAAAGCACATCCCCTGAATAGTGTCTTATAAGCAACACCTTCATATATGGAAGGAGAACACATTTAGTGAGACAAAAAGTGGGCAATGAAATTAGAAATGCCTACACCTCAACCACCTCATGACATTAAGGAATCAGACATGTAATTTATAGCCTAGATTGTCTGCACCTCTTTCTACCCAAACTCTAAACTCTGGTGTCTCCCAGGGTATCAGTAAGTATTAAGGGGGAAAAATACTTTTAGTATTTAAAACCCTAGATGTTGTTATACAAAATCCCGCTAATATTAAGAAAATGTTTGACAAAGTTTTAGACACACGAATTTAATATAAGAACATTAGCTATCTATTTAACCCCTGAATTAACTTTAACATGTTAAACAGACATTATTTAAGATGCCAGGAGGAAGGAGCTTATTCAATTTGAAAAGTTGTATTACTGTGGAGTAATGTTATATATTATTCTGAAATGTTCGGCCTTCAAAACATTGGTACCATGTAGAATGAAATCATTCATTGACGCAGTGTTTTAAATTTTGTGGCTGGTAGATGGTGATCTTTAGTCCCCAAAATGAACTTGTCTTTGAATGAACTTGGTTACCCCCAGTTTGAATGGACCCTTTTGGCAGCAGTTAAAGATCTTTTTTACCCACATGATCACAATCACAATTGGTTAAAACAATTTCTAAACTACAATATTTGTGGTTTTACCTTCTAATCTTTAAAAGGTCAAAAAACTAAACATTTTGTTTTTTTATTACAAGAATTCTATAAGAGCTATTATGTAAAAGAAAATTTTTAAATTAATATTATTCAGTCAGCAGTGTTAGAAATGTTCAGATATACTTTGATAACTAAAAAAAGAAAACTAAGCACTGTAAATATATATCATACTTCTGTATTCTTCTGTAAAATACACTATATGGAAAAGAACTTTTTCTAAATACCGTATAGACTGGATTTCAATATAAATTACATCCTACTGAAGTTAAAGTGATGTTTTTAATATTAGGACAATCCCTAACTTAAATACTTTGATTTCAATAGAAAGGGAACAAACAATATTTCAAGTAATCAAAGAAATTTACGTTTCTTTTTAAAGGTTAGGTGATATTTCATATTCCTTTATATATGCAACTGAACTATAAAAATAAGCTTTTGGTAGAAAATGAGAGTACTTTAAATTATATCAACACACGAATTGCAAGATGCCAAGCGTCTGTCGTGTAAACCCCTACTATATGCTACTTGAGACATAAGACACTTTTCTTACTCATTTTCAAAACACTTAACTTGGGTCTGCTCTTCTGTCTCGATTACTAATATAAATCCGTTATGTGAGATCCTATCATTAGATGAAAGAGGGAGGGAGGAAGCAAGATTCTATTAATAATTTCTTTGTTTGATGAGCTACTCTAAAAAAAAATAGGAGAAAGAGGAGATGAATCTCTGTATCAACCTTCTAAGATTTAGGAATGTTTTAAGAGTTTATGTTTTTGTTTTTAGGTATGTTTCATTTTAAAAAGCCAATTACTTTGTTTGAGAAGCCTATTTTCTGGATATGTCTTATTAGATGGGGAGGAAATAACCAAGTATCAAAGATGAACACCATCCATACTGAGCGTTTTGCAGAAGGCTGGTAGTTTCAAAACTTGAAAAAGTCGGTATTATCATGGCTCCTGATTTTATTTACCATGGAACCAGGATCTAGCATTCTGAGCACAAATAGAAATACCAAGGTAATAGTACTGGGATTTTCCATTCCTTTTTGAATTCTATGTTGACAGTAACTGAACTCCTATATTTCCAGAGCCATCTTTCATGAACTTTTCTTCCATGGAAACTTTACTTACGATGGTACACTGTGAATCAAGTAAAGAGTAAAACATAATAATACAAGCAGCCTCTTTGTGAAAAAGTTAACTGGCCAACTTGATACATATTACTACCTGGCTAAAGTAATTATTCTAAATGCAATGCTTAACAATATCTTCCTAGGTGTTAAGTGCACTTATAAAAATTTACTGCCGAAAACTTTTATCAATACTAGAATTTTTTCATAAACTTATAAACACCAATATGACAGACTTATTCTTTTTTCAGAGGTTTTACATTAAATCAGACACTTTCCTTAAAGCATTTCCTATGAATTATTAAGTCATTAAAATATAAGATTTTATATCAACTTTCTGTTTTTCTCCATAGCCTTATTCTATAATTTAGCACAGGGCATGATGACATGAATGTCCTATTAAATCTACGTACCAAATGCTGAAGTCCAGGAAGTGTTGTTAGATGGCCTTTACAAAAATTAATTCTTTAAAGAATCACTATCAACTATACAAGTTATAAAACAAAGTGCTTTAGCCTTTAAAAATGTTCAGAACCAGTGCAATGATTTTTGCATAACTTGAGTTTAGGGATTTCTGAGACAACAGCAAAGAAATTTTAAATGGAATTTTAATTCTTTTAAAATCAAGACACTTGATTTCTATTTAGTTTTCATAGAAATATACTGTCTCTCTGAATAAAGCCATATAAATTCTATACTAGTGATTTAATTTGGATAATACTGACCAGATTTATTTTTGTTTAAAAATAAAGAACATCTGTATATGAGAATACTATATCTCTCAGTGAATCAGATTCTAATAAAAAAATAAAAGAGAAAAAAGAAAAAGAAGGGTGAAAGGAGAAACAGTAGGCATTTTTAAATGGTATTCAAGGACAAAAAGAAAAAAAAAAGCATTCAAATGAGGACATTTCACAGTAAAGATAAGTCCTGGAATAAATACCTCGCAGATTCCAATACTTAAGTATTAACATATAAAAGAAATTTTGCAAATTAACAAAAAGGCTTCATTACATACACTCCTCACTTTTACATACGTTTATACTGAAACCAGTTTGAGGAGTGGTATTAAAAAGATCATCTACGCACGTTGTATAATTCTTTAAAGAAACATACATTTATCACAATTTTAAAATAAACGAAAATTCATAATTATAACAAATTGTACATTTCAAAGTTGCCTAACACTTAGATTTGAGGATGGATTCAGATTCGAGTAGAATCACATTTATTTCGTTTTCAAGCTACACATATTTTATCCCATGTGCACCAAATATACAAATATATTAAAAATGTGCCAGCCCCAAATTTAAAAACCCCTCAAAGGGCAAGTCAGGTGGATGTTCCCAAGGCTCTTTCAAATGAATGAGTTGCCAGTGAAAATTCATACACTAAAACAGTGCAACATCCTGGTTAAACTTTAAGCTTTCTGATGTCACAATACACGTGGCATTCTACGACAAGTGTTTTTTTCCTTCTCCCTGGACTTAGTGGAGCAAGAACAAGCAGGCTTTTGAATCAGTGCTGTATGTGGAGTATTTGCTTGCTTGGGAGATTTATACCGACTGCAGTTTGGCTCCCTTATAATGTAATTTCTGGGCTATAAGCTTCTACAAACTGACAGAAATAACAGGAGATGTGAAAAATGCAACAATACTAAAAACAGATGTTGGTGTAAAATTCCAAGACCATTTATTTGCTCATTTTGCCTTTTAACGTACAATTTCCATACTGAAAACAAAGGGCATTTTTTTTTGACACTTACAATACCTAGAACCATGAAACATTTAGAAGAGATGAAGCAGGAAATTAATGAGATGGAGACTGGAGAGAAGTGGGAAGTACAAAGAAGCTGAAAGACGCGTAGGCTGAAAGAAAAAAAAGTGCACCTAAGTCTACACTATCTTTTGCAGTAATCCCGTATCATCTTTTTTCTCACCCTTATTTTCTTTTCATCTAGCCTGGTAATAAGTCCAAACAGACGAGATAAAGGTCAGAGTTACTACGATTTCTGGATAAGCAAGGAACTAAGAGGAAGAACAATTAATTGTTCTTCGGCACAACTGCTTTTGTGCCCAAGAATGTGATGGAATTTCCCCCATAATCTTTACCAAGAAATATCTTACTCAAACCTCCTGACTTTGGAGAAATAAAAAATATGAATTTCAAGTTACATTTGTAAAATACCTAAATTCAAAAATCAAACACAGTAGTAGTAATCAGTTCTTTTTTTAAAGAGTGATTTAAAAATGGGTTTATTATAAACAACTCCGAACATCCCTTTCTTCAAAAGATTCACTTTAATAGTCCTACTATGAATGTCTTATCTGTTTAATTCCTGTGAAATGATGATCCAGAAGCTATCACAGGTAATATGACCTCTCATTCTACCACCACCACCTGCTTTAATAGTCAAAAATAAACAGCAAGATTTGGTTACTCTGCGTTCTTAGTAACAAACTTACATGATTTCCTGTTGGAAACTTTCAGAGGCTGAACTATTATTTCTGGTCGTCTCAGAGCCAATCTCCTGGGGGAAAAGAAGGTCAATATGCCTATCAATTTTCAGTACAGATCCAAGATTAATATAACACCAAAATAATAAAAGTCTTAAGGAAAAAAAAATGGAAAGTTAGGGGGGAAATGAACACGATGCAATCTATTCGAATTAAGAAATAAATACTCTTCTTTCAAACTTTTATAAATTACCTTCATTCCAAAATCCTTCTTCTTTTTTTTCCGTCCTTCACATCAATACAGTCTCAGATATTAATGTGCTATTTTCCACTTGCTTCATAACAAAAACCGAATATGACCTGGTACTGTCATATTATTTTTGGTCATTATTCATACTTAGACAAAACAGAAATCCAAATCTGAGGGATAAAGGATTCTAAGGCAAGGTTTTAGTGCTTATTTTATCACAACTATGCTGGAGTGATATTTTGCAGAGAACGAAAGGTCAGTTGAAGAAAGGCCATCTTTACTTGCCAGTAGCTCACCTTTCCTGGAAATGCTTTGAAGGAATCAAGCCTGCTCTGGGATTGGCATCACCTTCATGCTTCGCTTGCCACCATGTTGCATCATCTTGGCTCATAATCTGAAGAATATCTCCCTTTTTGAAAGAAAGCCCAGCTTCCTTACATGGAATTGCTTTATCCTCATTAGGGTCATAGTCAAAGAGGGCTTTGATAAACATCTGGAAAAAAGTTCCATTTAAAATGAATAAATATAAATGTGAAATGGCCAGCATTCTTCTAACTCTGATTTAAGAACAATTTTTTAAAAATACAATATTAAAATAAACTTGTCATGACAAAGAAGATATGTATTAGAGGAAAAAAACACCATTTCCCCCCACAAAAAAGATTCTTAAGTAATGATTACCTTGCCTTCTTTAGATGGTGTCTCTTCTTTGATGCTGGGTATGATCTTAAATGTAATTGCTCCCTGCGACTGAGCCTTATATCAGAGGAAACAAAGAATTAATAGGCAACTTCTAGAGCCAAGAAAAAGTAAAATAGGTTAGAAAACTAAATGCATCTAAAAATCTACAAGTATGGGGTTTCTACTCTTAGAACAAACTGAGAAACTATTTTTGTAGAAATTCCTGTAACATGAGAAAGCACTAAAGCTTGTCAAATAAGTTAAAAAACATTGACCATTAAATTCACTTTTACCTCCTGTGCACTTAAAATGCCAATGAATATATTACCATCCATGTCGAGTTACTTTCAAATGGAAACACAGAATATGCACAGTGCCTTTATACAGATAATTATAAATGTTGAGAACAGATAATGTGCAAGGTTCAGACTATTACATTTAAGTATCAGCATCCATGTTTTTAGAAACAAAATACCTATACTGTCAGTTATAGTTAGAAATCTGTGATTTAATTAGTTGCAATGTTCATCAGAAAAAATAAAAAAACAAAAAGGAACATTGGTCTCTATTCTAGTTAGTGAGTAAAATACCAAATGTAATAGAGTAATTAAAAGATGAAAGAATTGAGCATCTATTCTAATTTAATTAAAACAAGCAACAATACCCATAATTCTTTGCTGACTATCTCAGACAAGGATAAGTCTCCCTTTAACAAATTCTCATGTCATTCATCTCTCTCTCTTTTTAGCATTTATCATAACCATATCTCAATAATTATTTATACAATTATTTCCTAATATCTGTTACCCTGCTAATTGTAAGCTCCATGAAAGCAGTAAATAGCTGGCACATATTGAAGAGAGGGAATAAAAGAGGGAGACAGGCAGATACAGGGGAAAGCAGGCAGGGAGGGAAAGGAGAGGGGAGAATGGGTAGATCTCTCTGAGGCTCATTACAAGGGGTGTGCTGGTAAACAAGGACCATGTTTTATTTTTTAAAAAAAAAAAAAAAAAAAAAAGGCCCTGATTTGTATTGTTTGCCAATGTCCGTGGTATAAATACTCCCACTGTAGCCAATTATAATTTACCAGTGTGAAGTCACTGAAGCCAAGCTGGGAAGAGTTGTCTAGAATCAGCTATTGCAAGCCTAAGAAGGAGATCCAGTAAGCACAAAGACTCAAGTAAAATGGAGTTTTAACAGTATAAATATCAGAATTTTATAAAAGAGTGATTTCAAAATGGCAATATCATGGTTGCTGCTTATCATAAAAGTAATTCACAAATCTTATTAAGAATTCATACACTCAGTAGGGAGAATTCATACACATAGGTAGAGAGAAAGCAAGTCTTCTCTATAATCCCTTCCCATTCTTCTAGTTTTCTCTGTGTGTGTGTGTGTGTGTGTGTGTGTGTGTATAAAGCCCTTAGGACAGTGTTATTAAGAGCTCAATCAATGTAAGCAATTATTACTATTATTATTAAGTAATATAAGTCTATCAGCCATTGTGATTGCCTCATGGTACTTCATCACATGGATAAATGATTATTCAATCATTTCAACCTTCTTGATAGTTTCTAATTTTTTTTTAAGATATCTTGTTTATGCGCATTTGCCAAATTATTTTCTTAGAATTAATTTCCAACAGTTGAGTTTCTTAAGGGGTATGCAAATTTAAAATTTTGATAGTTTGAATAGCCATCTCAAAAGGCTCTATTAATTTATCCTAATACTAAAAGCATGTAAACATATCTATTTCCCTATAATCTGGCTAACTCTAGGCATTTTCAAGTTTTTAAATCCCCAATAATTTTCAGACATCACGTTTTCTTTTGTAAATTGTGCATTTGCTTTGCCAATTTTCCTGTAACTATTTTTTTAACTAATTTTTATGAACTCTCTATGCATTAAATATTAGCCTTGTGTCATATATATTGAAAATTTTTTCTACAATCTCATTTACCTTTTAAGTTTTATGTCTGGCATCATTTTCTCTACAGAAAGTTTTCAATCCTATAGTCTCATTAGTTATTTTCTATTTGAAATTACCATTGCTAAAGAATTTTTTTTGTAATTTTTAAAAAACGTAAATATTTAATTTGTCGGGACTTATTTTTGTGTGTGTGGTATAAAATAGGGACTGATTTTATTTATTTCTAACTGAATCACCAATTAATCCACTATCATTTACTATTTCATTTTTTTTCCCACTAATATAAGATGCCATCATAATCATATACTAAATTTCATATATACCGAGGTCTATTTTGAGATACTACACTCTCTTTTTTATTTCTGTAAGTTCATAATATGTTTTCGTATGTAACAGTCTCCCTTCATTTTATCCTAACAAACGAATATTGTCGAGGCCAAACATAATTTCATTCTGTTTTAGATTTCAGAAGACATCTGAACCAGTTTTACAATCTCATATACCTAGAAAGCATATCATACAGCCTGGCTATGTCGATGGGAGAAAGAGAAAGATAAATGTATCACTAACAACAGAGTAGATGACAGCTACTAAATACCTAATTTGGGACAGGCCGTGTAATAAATTCTTTACATACATTAGCTCATTTAATTCTCAAAACACCCCAGTAAGATATTTACCTCTTCCGATGCTCATTCTGTAAATGGAAACACTGAGGCAATAAAAAGGTTAAGATATTTTCCACAGACACACAGGGATTAAGTGGTGGGACTGGAATTCAAACCCAGGAACGCTAAATTCGAATCCTGTTTTCATAACCAAGTCTGAAAGAGAGCGACTCAGTTTCATTTTTATTGAATTGTAAAATAAAATTTCAGCTTACCAAAATCTGAATGATTTCCTCAGGCTTTTTATCCTCAACTGGTATCCCATTCACTTCCCTAAGTTCATCGCCAACGTGAATAAGACCTGAGAAACAGTAAATGCGGTAAATCAGCAGTGTAACCTACAAAAGTAACTGTAATTTGCAGTTGTCTCCACACATCAAGCGTTGTTTGGTTCCCCTAACGCATTTGAGGGTTGGAAAGGAGACATTCATGCGTCTCAGCTTTCAGATTCTGTCTCTGAATAGCGATGAATCAATGACTATGACATGCTGGACAACAGCCTCTTCCTCTGTGTGTAAAATGCATGTTATTTGCCCCGTATAAAAGAATTCTTACACATTTTTTAAAAGGTTGCATGCTTTTCGCAGTACCTTTCAAAGCAGAAACACTGAAACAAGTCAATATAACTTTGGAAGCCCATGTAAACCAAGACAGTAGAGATTTATTTCTCATTTATTGAAATAGGTTCCCATATTTCAACTTAATGAAAAGTATCTTATTCTTGTTTTGCTGTATTATATCAAAAGATTATTCTCTTTGTCATATATTGGAAATATTATACATTAAACACATTTTCTTTTGTAAATTGTGCATATGCTCTGCCAATTTTCCTATAACATTTTTAAGAACTCTCCATACATTACATATTAGCCTTCTGTCATATATATTGAAATCTCTTTTCCTACAATCTTGTTTGTCTTTTAAGTTTCATGTATGGCATTGTTTTCTATACAGAAAGTTTTCCATTCTATAGTCCCATTAGTTATTTTCTATTTGAATTTCTCACCATTAAAGTGTTTCTCTTTTTATTTTTTTTTTAAACCTTAAGTATCTGTTGGGATACATGACTTGTCTGCATTCGCTTAACATTTAAACTCTTACCGCTTCTGTCCGCGGCCCCTCCTCTCATGATTCTAGCCACAATGATGGCCCCAGTCTGCTCATGTTTCTTAATGGTGGCTCCCTTTTAAGAAAAACGATATTTGTGGGTAAATATATGTGCTGGTGGTATGAAAGGGGAGGCAGAAATAAAGACATTCAGCTGAAAAAACTGAAAACTAGAAAAAATTAAAGGAAGCAGGTAGGAGAAATAGACATCGTGCCATGTATGTTATAAATGCTCATTACTAGGTATAGAATTTTCTACTGTACTTATCATGTAAAGTTTTCAGCAAAATTTAAAGATTTTTAAAGTCTAACTTCTTCAACACTGTGGAAAGTACAGATATCTTTTTTCCATTATTATATCTTGTATTTGAGTACTACTTGTTTTTACTCTTTTAAAGGATTTCCTCATTTCATCTTTAAAATACCCCCACAAAGAAGGTAGACTATTACAAACAAGGTTAAGAGAATAGAAAAAGATTATATAAATTGTAAAACTCAGGTCATCTAACTTTTAGTTCAGTGATCCTTCTATTACAGTATTATAGTAAAGAAGCTCAGTGATAATAATAAAGAAAAACTTAAAACTCCAAAGTTAGTTGCATTTCTTACTCAAGACTAATATAAACTAATGGAACAAAGAACTGCTAGTCCAGGGTTTTTATGTACTAGGATTGTCCCTAGTACAAACAGAACATTTTGGCATAAGATTAGGAAACAATTTCAAAATGAATCCAGAAATTCTTCATTTATGGATGTTCAGAAGCAGATTAACTGCATGTTGCTTTGTCAGAACATCAGGCACAAACGGTTACTTTGAACATCCTTTCATGACTTTTCTTTCCAAGAAACCGACACTGGTTTCAAAAAGCTGTCCTACCTTGGATCACGAGGCTAAATAAAAATGCACATTAGGTCGTGGCAAAATTCAACCCCCGCAAGAAAGTGGAATTTTTCTTGTGTGCCAATAAACACATTTATATCACTAAAAAATAGATATGTGAACAAAATTAGAAATCTATTTGTAGCAAGCATATTTAATATATGACAACTATCAGATACATGTCATATTAGTAAAAATCGAATAATTGATATGATGATTTTTGTAGCATTTTTCATCACCTAAGCATACATTAAGGCCAAAGACTTGAATAAGCATCTCTCCGTGGTCATAAACTTTAGAGTTACCAATTACTCGTATTTTCTGCTTTTAAACAGTCAACTTGTAGCCAAGATTACTGGAAATTTAATATTCTTAATACAGCTAATTAGTTTGGTTAATTCAACTTTCGTTTCCTTAACAGTGTATCTCAAACTTTCCCACCAAAGTATGGCGAATGGCAGACTGGTCTACTAATGTGATTTAATATCACTTATCCATATTTCACAGTTGAGGAATTGAATTCCGAATGGTTATAATTTGTCCAAACGCAGACAATTACTGTGCAGCAAAGTCAGGACCTGTCTAAGGCAAACTGTTCAGAATTGATTGTCTTAATTACCATTCAATCCTGCTTACTGTATTATCTTAATTGTCATTCAATCCTGCTTACCTTATTATCTTTAACTTTTTATTCATAAGGTCATAAGCTCATTACCCTTGTGGGAGCTTGTTTCTGAGATGGCGGTAATCGATTCTTTCCCTCTTTGTACGCATATGCCATATTCTCAAATCAAACAGTGAAAATGACAAGATGACTTGTAGATGCTACCTGGGCTTCTTCAAACACTTGCTCTACGGGAAACCAGCCGCCATGTAAGAAATCATGGCCAATGCCATGCTGTGAGGAAGTCCAATCTAGCCAAGTGGAGATGCCACTTGGAAAAAGAGATGCCTCACTACCCTCCAACTTTCCAACCATCCCAACCCAGGTATCAATCATGGGAATGAAGGAACCCTTAGATGACTCGTCTCGGCCACTGTCTAACTGTCCTTGTAAGAGACTCCAAGTAAAAACCACTCAACTGAGCCTGAAAACCTCCAAAACTGTGAGAGATAATAATATATTATTGTTAGTTATTTAGTCACAAAATTTTTGTGTGGTTTGTAATGTAGAACTAGGACTGCAATGTACCTTCCACACTATGGGTTGTACTGTTTTTCAGTATAGGGCCATCCCATTTATTATGCTTAATGCTAGTCATCCTTTTGACTTAGTCTGTAATTCAATGAAGGTGACAAATGTTTACTAAGAAC
>NW_011888931.1:3362221-3387519 GCF_000151845.1 Pteropus vampyrus | reverse complement strand
CAATGCCATGCTGTGAGGAAGTCCAATCTAGCCAAGTGGAGATGCCACTTGGAAAAAGAGATGCCTCACTACCCTCCAACTTTCCAACCATCCCAACCCAGGTATCAATCATGGGAATGAAGGAACCCTTAGATGACTCGTCTCGGCCACTGTCTAACTGTCCTTGTAAGAGACTCCAAGTAAAAACCACTCAACTGAGCCTGAAAACCTCCAAAACTGTGAGAGATAATAATATATTATTGTTAGTTATTTAGTCACAAAATTTTTGTGTGGTTTGTAATGTAGAACTAGGACTGCAATGTACCTTCCACACTATGGGTTGTACTGTTTTTCAGTATAGGGCCATCCCATTTATTATGCTTAATGCTAGTCATCCTTTTGACTTAGTCTGTAATTCAATGAAGGTGACAAATGTTTACTAAGAACTTACTATGTGACAAGTACTCTTCTAAAGGCTCATAATATGATGATGAAAAAAAAAAAAAAACCACAAAGATTTCTGTCCCCTCACGGAGATTACATTCTGACAGAGGGGACAGACAATAAACAAAAATGGAATACTTATATGTTAGAAGGGGGTTAGATGCTATGGAGATGGGTTAGGGCAGGTAAGAAAAATCAGAAGTGCCAGGGCAGATAGAGGGGAGACATTGTAAAGACACAGGCCTCATTGAAAAAGATGACATCTGAGTAAAGAAATACTGGAAGGACATGGAGTTAGCCAAAGAGAAAGAACAGAAGATACAGCCAGGGCAAATGCACTGAGGTGGGCTGTGAATGGAATGTTCAAGGAAGAGCCAAGAAGCCGGTGGGGCTGGAATAAGGTAAAAGGAGAAAAGCAGGAGGAGGAGAGATCAGATGGTAACAGGGAGCCAGATCACGTGGGCTTTGCAGGTCATTGTGAGGACTCTGAAATTTACTCTGAATGAAACAGGGAGAACCCGCACGGTTCTGAGAAGCAGAAATGACACAGTCTGAAAGGATCACTCGACCTACTGTGCTAAGAAAAGGAGTGAGGGAAGGCAGAGGCTAAACCAAGGAAACAAATTGGAAGCTGTTACAATAATCTAAGAGAAATCTGATTGGCAGAAGGAGAAGTAATGAAAAGTGGTCTGGATATAGTATTGTAGAGCCAAAAGGATTTCTCAATGGGTTGGAAATGGAATGGGAAAGAGACAGAGGTATCAAAGATTGACTATGGTTTTTGGCTGAGCACCTGGAAAGATGGAATTATCATCAACTGACAGCGAGAACTAGATCTATGGGTGGAACACATTTGGGGACAAAGACTGGTTTACTTTGGAACATGTGAAGACTGAGATGTCTATTAGACATCCAAATGGAGATATCAAGTAGACAGATGGCCATACAAATGTAAAGATCAGAAGAAAGATCTGGAAGAGAAATAGCTCTGGGAGTCATTAGCACACAGATGTTGTTTAACGCCATAGGCTGGATGAAATCTCTTCCAGAATCTGTAGATAAAAAAAAGCACTCCACACATAAGGGTTATTTTGTTACAGATGCATACCCTGAAGGAGAATACATTGGATCTGCTGATTCTCCCTACCCTTGGATGGTAAACTAGGAGCCTGAGGCACGATCTCTCACTTTCTACATGATACTAGCACAACTCAATCTTCTTGTGGATCCCTTCATTCCTGAAGATATCTATTTCCATATTGCTTTTGAAACCCTTATTATCACAATTCCTTGATGTAGTGCTAGTACAACATACTTGCATGAAAATAAAATCAAAACTCAGTAAAATAGAGCACATTAAATGCAATATTATACAAAAGTTAACAGAGCTAAGGCATAAGATTTAAGAGATTTTGACAAAAAATAAGGATAGAGAGAACTTCAGATTAGATTAACAAGTTAAAATTCTCGTTAGATTTTTGTTGCCACTTCTGTAAATGGTTTATGAAAGAGGACTGGGCTACCATGATCTCCTTGAATAAAAACTGTATGTCCTATAACACTGCCAATATTGTAAGACCTCCTTAAGCAGGTAGCACATCGATTTCAGGTTGAACCTTTGAAATAAATGTTTTCGAAGTATGGTTTACCAAATATTTGCATCGATAACTTCTGAGACACTCTTTAAAATCTAGATTCCCAGGTCCCACCCAAAACTTACTGCCTCTTTGGGGCACAGGCCCAGAAGTCTATATTTTAAGTAAGCACCTGCAGTAATGCTCATAGTACCAAAGTTTGAGAACCACAGTTCTAAAATAAGCCAGAGGACAAACCATGCAAGAAACGCTGAAAACTTAGGATCGAATCCACCCAACAACAAATTGCATTTTCTTAAGCTTGTCTAAAAATTAATCTGGATAAAACAAATATGAAATGCTCCCCGCACATAAGGGAGGGAGGACAGCTCTGCCCCTCGCATCCTGACCACTGTTTTTCTCCCCTTCTCTCAATTCTTTTATCCATCCTCCCCTCACTCTGTCATCCTCTTCCCTTCGCGTTGCCAAATGTCCACATGACCTTTGTTTACTGCCTCTTCTCCCAGGAAACCATCCTCTGCTTAAACAGTTGTCATCGACTTTGTCATTCTATGTGACGTTTATATAACATATGCCTAACACGTAAGAACTTATAAAACTTTGCAAATACATTATAACTCAGTTGACATTTAAAACACTCCTGAGGAGGTACAGGTCCTGATTTTCTGATCAGGAATATGAGGCTGAGATGTTAAGTGACTTACTGCTGTAAAGATATAGAGCAGAAAGTGATACCCTATATCTCCCACTTAGGTCATCTAATGCAAGCTTCATATTCATTTTGCCACATTATTTTTGGGTCTAATAAACAAAATTATATTCTTAACACTGATAACCTAACCCATTCATTGCTAAAGTTTACTGCCTCTTCTTCTGAATCATTTGCCAAATGGCTCCTGACCATCCACTTGTATGAATTTTACTCCGCCTTGGCTTCCCTTCCCTTACCTATTTCTGATTCTTACTTCTTGACTTATTCTCCTAAAGATGCCTCGGACTCAGTCTTCTCTTGGTCTCTGCTTCCTTCCCTCTTGGCAGTTTTGTGGCTTCTCCAGTAACTCCCAAACTGATATATGACATTTGATAAATGTAAAATGACAACTTTGTTAAAAATAAATATTTTCTACTTTTTTGGGCACTGCATTTTTTAAACTTTAAATTTATTCACCCAATAATCCTACTTTACCTTTACAATAATTGTCAAACTGAAGATAATACAGTGATTATGCATTTGGATGAGAAAAAGTTCAAGACAAGTAATTCTCCTTATTTGATTTCCTATTCCAATGCTAAAACATTTTAAATCTTAATACTTTTCTCAAGAATCTCAACATAATTTGGGGAATTTCTTCATTCCAATTAGAAGTCCTATTTTCTGTATGAAGCTTTTATTTATTTTTACAACACAGCTCTTGGGACAGAAATCACACAATCAAATCATGGCTCACTAGAAAGAAGACGAAGCATCACTAAAATAATTTTAAGTAAAATAATTTAAAAGCATTCAAAATTATTTTAAATTGCATTAGTATATTTAATGCAATTATATTTAGAAAACTAAACCTAGAGTTTAAAGAAGTTATCTGCATATGTTTAGAGAGGGAAAGCTTTTACTAATTCACTTTTAAATAATTAACTGAAATTCAGAGAGAAAAAATTAAAAATCCATGTAAAAATGGGCAAATAAGCAGAATGTGAATTAGGGATAAAATAAAATGGAACTAAAATTCGTAAACACCCAAATTTAAGGGGAAATGGAGAGGAAAGTGCTATTAAGTATATTACAAAATATATGCCAAATTACACCATAATATACTAATAAACCAAACAATTTTGAGAAATGCTTACACTAACCCTGAATACACAAATATTATAAACTTGGAAAATACTCTCTTGCTTACAAGAAAAATTCATTTTTTAAACAGCTTCATCAGTTTAACCTATTTTTAAAGAAATTTCCCTGGTTCCTTTTCCTAAATGTCTAACCTCCTCCTAGCACCCACATAGCCCCACAGGCTCAGTATAACCATAAGAAAATTAAGTCACTTTTATCCCCCATGAATGCAAAAACTACCAAAAAGAGAAAGATATCAAGACACAATATGGTGTAGAAGAAAAAAACTAGTATTTGAAGATAAAGAGCCAAGTCTAGATGGATCTTAGTTCTACCACTTGTTAGCTGTGATACTTGAGGTAAGTTGCTTTCCTTCTCTGAATATGTTTCCTAGTCTGTAAAGAGAGAAACCATGATCTTCATGCCAATTATGAGGATTAAGTATAATATATGTAAAGTACTTAAAATAATGCCCGGCAACTAACGTATTACCAACTGCTACTTGCTACTGATTTAAATGTGCCCCATTTACCCTAAGTAGGATAAATTTATTTTTCTTTTAAATGAAATTTTTCTTTTAAATGTAGTTTCATAAAAATATGGATACACTGCATTCACTCCCTATTGCTGCTGTAACAAA
This sequence comes from Pteropus vampyrus, assembly GCF_000151845.1. Lineage (NCBI taxonomy): Eukaryota > Metazoa > Chordata > Mammalia > Chiroptera > Pteropodidae > Pteropus > Pteropus vampyrus. Next base: position 3,383,027 of record NW_011888931.1, on the reverse strand, counting down.
TAACCACAAATGTAGTGGCTTAAAACAACACAGATTTATTATCTTACAGTTCCGGAGGTAGGAAGGCCAAAATGGGTATCATGGGGCTAAAATCAAGGTTTCAGTAGGGCTGCATTCCTCTGGAGGGTCTAGGAGAAAATCCAGTCCTTGACTGTTCTATTTTCTAGGAGCTTCTGGCATCCTTTCGCTCACCGTCACAGCACTCCGACCTTTGCTTCCATCATCGCAACTCTGTCTGTAACTCTGACCCTCCTGCCTCTTTCTTTCACTTTCATAAGAACCCTCGTGATTAGCCTGGGCCCAGCAGATAATTCAGAATAATCGCCCCACCTCAAGATCCTTAACTAATCATGGAAACCCCTTTTGCCATGTAAAGTAACATATCTACATGTTCTTTAGATTAGGATGTGATGTCACTGGGAATTGGGGTGGGGGACATTATTCTGTCTATCATAGATCCTTTAACATAATTCAACATTGTATAAATTCTGGTGCTAAAATAAATGGTGACATTTACATTTTGAAGTATGAGACGCTTGAATAATTTCTCATTACTATTAAATAAGTAGGCTTTTTAGAAAAGCCATAAGCAATTATTTTTGGTTGCACCATTTAATCTCAAACCAACTGTGACTGGTGCATGTTATTTTATACTGTCTCATAAATATCAACAAGTTACATTTTAAAAATTACTGCTATTTATAACCTCTATTAATGCCTATCATTTGGCTTCATTTTCATTTTTCTAAATCATATTCTTTAGAGGAGAAAGTTCCATTTATTTTAAAGTTTGAAGACACAGAAAAAGTATATTTTAAAGAGAGAAATATATAGAATGTCCCCCATCAGATTTGGCTTTATCACGATATCTACTCATCTACTCATATCCGAGCACAAGATGTAGACCAAAACTTACCAGTGGTTCTCTATTTTTGACAAGGCGGATGATTTTTACTGAGTCTTCCTCATCATCAATATCATCAGGCATAGGAGGCAATACAGGATCATAATTCTTCTGAGCCACAGTATCATGTACAGAGAGCAACGCCTATCAGAGTCAAAGTTTGGTAAGAAAAAATATATATATATTAATCAAATATAAAACCCCAAACCCTTCAAACTATAAAATCAAATTGAGGTTATAATTTTGACATAACAATGGTAATAAGGCAACCATTTGAAAAGGAGTCTCTTACAAACAAGGAATATATAGAACAGCAGAAGACAGTTCCACTTAGCTGCCACCCCCCATCCCCAATGCAATTAATGTATGACAAAAATCAGCATAAAATATCTCCTAACCTGTGTGTTCTCTGGTTCATCCATATAAGAGTGGCAGTTGGGGACATGGTGGGCGGGGTGGGGGGGTGTCAATTTTGAAAAGAGGGAGAAAATGAGGCTATAGACATATTGCCCATGAGCCAATAGGAGTCTGAGAAAACTATGTATTTTCTTTCCTACTGTTAGCAGAAAACACAAAAATAACTGATCAATATGATTGACTAGCTTTAATTCTTTTGTTGTTTTCTCACTTTTTAATTTTTAGTGTAATAGGTGACCAAGACACTAAAGAGGTAAAACTCCACAAAACACCATCATATTGTCGTTATAGACCAAAAATTAGGAAAACACTGGAACCTTGACATGACACCACTCACTAAGTGAGCAGGTCTAGACTTATAACTAATTTGCTCCCTAACCAGCAACATCATAAATTACTCTAGCCAGAATCCGAGAAACCATCCTTGAAATCTCCTCTCTTACCTACACTTCCAAGGTCCAATCTGTATCCTGTAAATCCACTTCCAAAATGAATGCTCTCTAGTCTAGATCAGAGGTTGACAGACAATGCCACCTGCTTCTGTAAATGAAGTTTTACTGGAATACAGCCCTGCTCACTCACTGATATAATGTCAATGGCCACTGTCACCCTCCAATAACAAAATTAAGTAGAAGCAAGAGACACTTTTCACATAAAGACTTGACAGACCCCTGGTCCAGATCATTGATGCCATTGTTGATCTATGCAATAACCTCTAAAGAATCCAAATGCATTTATTTATCTTTGGCTCATTTTTAAATCCTTAAGTCAGTGTTGCCAAAGTGATTATTTTAAAACTAGATAAAATCACATAACTGGCCTGCTAATAACTCTTCTAAAGTTTTCCTCTGATCTCGGGATAAAGATCAAACTTGAGCATGTCCTAGTCTTGCATTTCTCTCCAACTGTACTTTATACCACTCTCACTTGGCCAAAACATTCGATATAAAAGCTGATCACCTGGTTACTTGATCTTATAGTGCCTTCTTCTTTGCCTTCATACATTCATAATTCATAACCATATAAATATTTTTATGTGCATATATTTAATATTTCTATCTACCGAAAGAGAAGCTCTAAGTGACAAATGATGTCTAGTTTTTAAGTTTTATTAACTGTAATGTAATAAATGGTATCTATTTCTTAATTAAGCTTTTTATTGACCATAATATATATATATACAGAAAAGTACACAATTCACACATTCACAGCATTGTTTCAAAAATGAATATTCCCATGTAAACATTCCCCAAACAAGAAATACGACATTAATTGAGTCTCAGAAGCCCCCGCTTATGCCCCTTTGTAGTCAGCATGCCCTCTATTCCTCTGAAGGTAGTAGTTTTGCCTCAATTTACATACTGCATAAATAGAATTTTTAAGTATGTATTTATTTTTTCCCTGATATTAAGTTGGTGAGAACCATCCATACTATTACTGGTGATAGCATTCACTTTTCGTTGTTACGTAGCATTTCGACATATGAATGTTTCACAGTTTCTTTACCCATTATGCCCATTGCTGAGGGACATGTAGGTTGTTTTCATTTCTTGACTATCATAAATAATAAATAATGCTGCTATAAATATTTCATATCGTTTGATGCATACACATATTTCTATGTATAATTTGGTTAAGTATATTTAAGAGTGGACTCTCTGGGTCATGGGTTATAAGAATATTCAACATTAGTAGACAGAAAGTTTTTCAAAGTGTTTGTCCCAATTATACCCCCACCAACAGCATTAATAAGTTCTGTGATCCCCCAACAATTTACATTATTAGTTTAAATTTGGCCATTCTGAGTGTGTAGTGGTATCCTCTTGGGGTTAAAATTTCATTTTTCTTACAACTAATGATATTGAAAACCTCTTCTTATGTTTATTAGGAATGTGCATACCTTCTTTTGTGAGATGCCAGTTCAAGACTCTTGCATGTTTTTCTATTCCATCCATCTTTTTCTTATCAATTTGTAAGAATTCTTTATAATATACTGGATCCAAGCTTTTGTTGGTTAGCCATGCTATGAATACATTTTCCCTTTTTGTAGCTTGCCCTTTCACTTTCTTATTAGTGTTTTTGATCAACAAAGGATCAAATTTTAATAAACATAATTAATATTTTTCCTTTCTGGTTGGCGCTTTTCATATCCAATAAGAGTTTCAAAGAGAAAGAATGAAGAAACCCAGACTTAGATACATTATAGTGAAAGTGCACAATGTTAAAGGCAAAGAGAAGATCTTAAAAATAACAGAGAGAAAAAAAAGATCATCAGAAAGAAAAAAATTGAGAGCTGACCTATCAGCAGCAGCAGCAATGGAAATCAGAAGACAGTTAAATTACTTCAAAAGTGCATAGAAAAAAATAATAGCCAGCCCAGAATTGTATATTTAACAAAAGTATCATTCAAGAATGAGAATGGGGGGGTGGGGGGATGCTGAGAAAACTTAAAAAAAGAAAAAAGGATAATACGACCATGGTTTTTGAAAACGCTGGACATCAGACAACAAAGGATGGTGACCATTGAGAGACAGGAAACAAACATGAGTCCTATGATTGCCCCAGTTTACAACATAGAGTTTCCTGGCTGTGTCAGAGGAAGAAGAACCCAGGCAGGAAGCAGTGGTCTCCTCAAGTTGAAAAAAACAGCTGAGAATCCAAGGAGGTCAAGTGGTAAAGTTCTCAGGGGTATGAGAGAGGAGAGAACTGCCAGGGTCAGAGCTCTGGAGATCTGCAGGGGGCCTCCTTGAGTCCTTAGCCAGGTACTCAACCAAAGATAACAGAAGAGAAACTACCAGAAAGGACTAGAGCAATGGTTCTTAACTGAGGGCAATTTTACTCACCCGGAACTATTTGCCAGTATCTGCAGACATTTTTGATTTGTCAAAATAGAAGCCAGGGATGCTCCTAAACATCTGATAACATATAAAACAGTCCCCTGCCCCAACAAATAATTATCCATCCCCAAAACGTCAATAGTTTTAAGGTTCGGAAACCCTGCATTATAGGTTTCCCCTGCGATCGGAAAGTAGAGCATTCCTATGAAAACGTTCCTAAACCTAAAATGACATAAAGCAAGGGGCAATTACTATTAATTTAGATGGAAAATTTTTTGAGCGTTTCCCAGAACCAAAAAATAACTATCAAAAATGAAATTAAAAAAAGTGAAAAATTGTGAACAAGATATTATCGAGCTGTAGAACAACTTCAATGGCCTAATATATAGCATAATTGGCACCTTCAAAGAAAGGAAGGGTGCTAAAAAAATTTGAAAAAATATGGCAGAAAATATTCCAAACATGCTGAGGAAAAAAAGCCCACATCTTCAAGAAGCTCAGTGTATCTAACTATGAGAAACGCAAAAGAAGTAATACCAAATTGTTTAAAACCAGTGAGAAAGTCATCCAAAAGGGGGAAAAAGCACATTTCTAGCAGAAAAAAGCATACACACACACACACACACACACTTATTTATATATATATTTCCTTTTTATTTATATATAAATATTTTATATAAATATATAAAGGGAATACACATGTTCCCTTTTATTTATATTATTTGTATATAAACATATATATTTATATATCCATGTATATATTTACATATTTATATTTACATATAGATCTATATTTATATATCTACATCTATCTATAAATCTATAAATATATATCTAAAGATAAAAATGACAATACACGTCTCATCAGAAAGACAAGCTGCAAGACAATGGAGCAACATCTTTAAAACACTCAGAAAAATACTGTCAACCTAAAAGAAATGAAGGAATATTGAAGACTTTTTAAAGACATACAAAAGCTGAACAAATTCATCACCAGCAGACTTGTATTCCAAAAAAAAAAAAAAAAAAGTTACATCTTTCAAACAGAAAGAATGGCAGCAGATGGGACTATGGATCTATACAGAGGAATGAAGAATACCAGAAATGTCCACTATCTAGACACCTATGGTAACTATCTCATATATATACAAAGTAAGAATAGAGATAACTAATGAATGCATTTTAAATGAATATTGTAGTTGATAGGCAATATTAAGAATACCAGCTATGTATTTTTCTTCCTTTGCTTTGTGTTAAGTTCCATGTCTAGATTTCGAAATATAATTTTAAGATTAATAGACATCAAGTTCCTAATTTTTAATAGCTTTGCTTTACAACTATTTTTGGTTGTAAAAGCAACATTTCTATTTCGGACAACTAAAAGTAACTTTGTATTCCATTTTCCTGTTAAAAGGCAATACCTAAATGAAAATTGTGTTTCCATATGTCCTAAATCCCAATCACAATTGATGGGTTTACCTGTCGCTCAGAATAATCTGCAGGAAATTGAACACTTGACCTTGTAACTCATCAGGCTCACAAGCTCTCATTGCCTTGGACTCCCTGAAGTCATTTCTATGTTCTAAGTATCTCTCAGGTCCACAGAATTAAGTGTCTAACTCAGAAGGATGAGTAACATTGATTTATTCCTCCAGAAGGAAGCTTAACTTTTCCCTTTAGCATGCTTTAATGAAACCTCATCCATTCTGCATGCTCAGGCAATGAGTAATTCACTTGTAGGTGAATGTTTTGGAAAGCTGAAAAATTACAACAAATCTTTTTATTTTATTGCCTAATACGGATCTACCGAATTTTCCCCAACTTCCTAAATTATAATACCATGTTCTAAAAATGATGTCACTTCCCTGTTTTATCAAAAATAAGCCACAGAATGATGACTCATAGAGTTTGATTTGCCTTTAATGTGACAATTTGATGCCTAGGAATAGTTCTTATTTATTGATGACTCCCTTTGCTTCCCCTAGAAACAAAGTCTTTGTAGAGATCAACAAACCTCCATCAGTGCCCCCAAATGCCACCAACATTATTGCTGATGGAATGGTCCATCGCTAAAGGAAGCTTTCACATTCTATTATATATATATATATTTGGGCCTTTCACTGCTCATTACCATTTTCCTTTTCTCACCATCTGTTCTTTCGTTTTAACTTTGTTATTCTGTCCTGGACTTTAAGATCTGAACAATAAGCCTGGATTTTGTAGACATTATTAAGAATACTTGTTTTATTTTTTTTGTATAGGGCAGCTAACCAATCAATTCAAAGATTTAAAGACTGAGTGTAATCTTTAAATCTTTGACAGTTCTCAGATGAGACTACTATTATGTAATGAGTCATTTTCTAACTACTGAAGACTAGAGGGCAACAAGTTATACAGGAAAAGTGTTGATATATATTCTAGTGATGATCAACTAGCATAGCTAAAAAAAAGAACATTAATTGAACAGGTCTTGCAAGGGCATAGAGCAAAAGGCCCTTCACATGTAGTACTGAAGGCACTGTACATTGAGAGAACCTGTCTAGATTATTGCTAAGGACAAGCTGTCAATAACTATCAAAATTTTAAATGTACAAACATTTTAACCCAACATTATTCACTGAATAAAATTCTGTAATATACAAGAGATGTGCGGTATAGTAATGTTTAAATAGCAGAAAAGCAGAAACAATAGAAATGTTCATCTCTAAGCGATAAGTAGGTAATTATGCTGATCCAAAGAGAAGTCCAAAATATCCAAATGTTAAAAGTCCAGAAAACAAGAAAACATTAAGTAGCACATTATATTATCCTATTTATAATGGAAAAATGTATATGTAATATTTCTGTATACAAAAAGGAATGAAAGGTAATATAGCCAATTAAGAAGTTACCTGAAAAGGTATACGAACACAGTTCACAGAAGAAAAAGTCTTTAAGCATAAAAACAATGCTCATATTCCCTAATAAAGAAATGAGGACAGCGGCTCCTACTCTATAGTTTGAATTAAAAATACTATTACGTATTATCAAAATTTTTTTCTGTATATTTTTAAAAGTATCAAAGGACTTTCTAAAAAAAGTAATAAACTATCACAATGTATCAAAGACAAAGATAGCTGTTTATATAAATAATTCCTTCTAACCTCATTTATGAATTCCTTAAAACTTTCTGTGTGTGTGTGTGTGTATATCTGTCCCTAAGGTTGTGAATGCTTCTTCTCTATTCCATGACTATGGTTCAATTTTTTACACTTATATCTTTAATCTACTTGGAATTCATTCCAGTAGGGGGAGTTTCTTACTTTCTCTCAATGATTAACCGCTTTCACCAACACCATGTATTGAAGTTACATCCAATTCCACCCATCCCTCACATCTGTCATTAAAGCCACAATTATGTTTCACCTGAATTATTTCTACGAGCTCCCAACTGGCCTTCCTCCATTCCGGATTCCATTCCTTCCACCCTACCATCACTCCTGCCCAAGTAACTGTTCTGTATACTCCAATCAGAGTGATTGTGTTGCTTGCCTATTTAAATGCTTTCGATGGCTTTCCACTGCTCTGAGAATGAAATCCAAACATTTTAATAAGCTCACAATTAGGGTGACCACATAATTTATCATCTAAATAAGGAAACAACTGAAATTGAAAGAGAGGCTATCAATCATAATGCCAGAAGTTCAGGCATAAACCAGACCATCCTGGGCAAACAGGGATGCGTATCCCCCCCACCCCAATCAAAGGCTCTGCTGCCTAGCTCTAAACTGTTGCCCCTCGTCTTTCACAAACAACTGTTCAGCCAAAGTGAACTTATTTTACAACCTCAAACTTGACAAGTTATATTCTTTATGGGATTTCACATACTATTCACTCTATTTAAAACATTTATTTTTCACATCCTACCCTTGACTCCTCTTTCTCCCTCCCTCTCTCTCCCTTCTCCCTTTTGATTATCTCAACTTATATGCCACTTCCTTCAGAAAGTTTTCCTCCCCGCTCCCTGCCCTGCCCGCCTCCAGATCTCTCCCACAACCCAAGTTTAGATTTAGCACTACTCCTGTATTCCACACGTGCCCTTTTCTTACCCAGAATTTCTCCTATTACCTTCATTAATCTACGTATATCTTCTATAAGTTGTATCTATAGAGCCTGGCACAGAGTAGGCATTAAATAAACACATGAGAATGAATGAATCAAGATGTGACGCCAATGACATTTACAAATTACCAAAGAAAGTTGTAAAACTTTTCAAAAGAGTTGGCAGATCTGTGGGATACATTACCTTCCCATAGTGGCTACATATTTGGTTGTATACATCTGTGTGTATTTTAAAAAGTTATTATTATTTTGGAGGTACACCTCAGGTTTCTTTTTAGTATTATTGTGAATTGAATATTTAAAATGGAACAGCAATCTTTAAAAGTAAATACTTTCTTTATCCAGTGAAAATTAAAGACAATATTCAAATTAACACCCCAGGATTCATATTTCACATTTTAACTGTCAGTTCGACTAACAATTCATGTATATATGTCATATTCTACTGTACCACTTTGATTCTGCTTTAAAAAAAAAAAAAAAGCAAATATTTTATTTCATTCCCAGGACAAAAAGGGGGCAGTGATCGTATTCTGAAATAGAATAAAACTTATTTGGGGGCTGCACTTCTTAAAGTAATACCTATAAAAGTGAGATTCAAAATGATGACAGTTAATATAAATGATTTCAAGGAAAGCAATGTCAAATGTTAGGTCAAAAAGGAAAGAAAGTTTTTTCTTCCCAAGACTGGCTAACTAGAAAAAGTTATTGCCAACTGCAACATCATGTGCCTGCAATCTTACCCACCTTCTACAAATTATTCCCTGAATATACACCTTTCAAGCTGACTTCTCACCCATGCTTTATTCACACTGCTATGTAAGTATGAAAAATAAAATTATTCCTCTAAAATAATTTTTGCTATGATAAAGTTCAAGTATTCAAGTATAAAGTTTTTTTGAATGGCAGTGTATAATGCCATCTAAAATCATATCTGCCTCTCAAGTCAAATGCCAGTTTCCATCCAGTATATTTGCTGTTATTAGCTATTTCATTTCAAACGAACTTGAACAGAACACCAAAATCATGTTTTGTTTTGGTCGGAAATTTCTAATACTCAAACCAAGATAATACTTCTCAAAAAGGAGTTAACAAACTTATCGCAACTAACCTTAAATGCTCTGGTTAATATTTCTTTCTTATGTACAGCCTAAGACCAACTGATGAAATTTTCAGAGCACTGACTGTGAATCTCCTACTCTGAGCTCTTAACCTTTCCACACACTTTGTCTTTAATATAAAGCAACTATTCTGCTCTAATGCAATCCTTATTCTTTTGGAACTAACATTTAACCAGCCTCCTCTGTACCATTACAAGTTAATTACTCTCATATTACTAATCATAATCCATTTACCCTTTACAGCAATATATCCGTGTACTTAAATAGGGGTTAGAAATTATAGTCCATGTATATCTTTATCTTTTATTTAAAACAATCTTTCTTTTTTTGAATATCAATTTAAGACCATAGATAACATTCCAGTGGAGATTACTCAAGGAAGGTAGAAAGCAATTTTGCATCTAGGCATAAATTTTCATCCAACAGTCCACGTATGCTTAACTAATCATGTTAATTACATAATTATGTACTCTATATGTAACTTTGACTCATGGACAATGTTTTACATACAACTGCAGTAGTGTCTAGTCCAAAACATATAAGTTTTCGGATTTAGTGCATTAAGAATCTTTGAATTAAGGACATTTTCAGAATGCCTTTTGTTGACTAATCACATTGGAGGAAAAAATAAGTGACAAAACATGGGAGGAAAATTGCAAGGAGAATTGAATTTGTCTACTGATATTTTATTGGTATTTATGCTGAAACACTGCTCTGCTCTGCAAAACTATAGGATGTATTATAACATGAACTGATAGAGGGATAGGAGACGGGGTGGGGGGAAGGAATGCTGAAATAATCCAACAGAAAAATAGATATAGTTGTCAAATATATTGGAATACCATTAACTAGCCAAGTAAAATGAAGCTAAACCAAATCACTAATAGGTTCTGTATTCTGTACTTGTAACTTCATTTAAAAGGAAAATAACCGTGAAGCCACATTATGTCTGCCAAATTAAATCCTGAGCTTCTCAACTAAAGTATTTTGTAATGTCACAACATTAGCATCAAAAGCTCAACTCTTTTTCCTTAATGAGAGTTAGACTATTAAAATACTATGCGCTTTTTAAAAATACATTTACTTGAAAATTGATGCTCGAAACAAAATTCAACTGAAGTCTCGGAAAGTGGCCCTTTTGGAAGATATTTATTGCACGTCCTCACCTTCACATTGGGTTTTGACAGCAGTTTCAACAGCTCTCTGATCTCACTGTTTAATGGCTTGTTCTGAAGCTCTTCGGCCAGCTGCAAGAGAGATCACATTGACATAAAGAACACTTAGTGAGAGCGTTGGGTAGTTCCACGTGTGACCACTGCGATTCTATCTTGCTACTGTTCAGTGATTAAGGAGAAGTCGGCATGAAGGAAAACAGACTATCAATCATTGCTCTTCTTTTTAGGCCCTTGGTAGGCCAGATCCTAGCCCAGGCTCTTGGCTGAGCATAAATCAGTCAGATCATCTTCTGATTTATTACAATGAGGGCAAACCCAGCACTTCATCTACCGAATGGGGTTTAGCGTGCAGACAAAGGGCCACTTGTAAAAAGGACTGGATCAAGCTTTGACTCAATTTGAAAGGGAGAAAGAGAGAGAGAAGAAGAAAGGAAGAAAGGAAAGGAGGAAGAGAAAAGAGAAAAGAGGACCTGCTGAATGAGGTGGTGAAATCCACAAGGTTTCCCAAAACCCACAGTAGCTTGCTATTCAGAGCCTGGGTGAAAAGAACTAGAATGCCTCTAATAGAACAAATAGTCTGAAACTTTTATTATGTTTACCTACACAGACTAAGAAGTCTGTTAAATATAAACCAAGTCAATCATAAAATGACTTATAACAGGTTGACAACTACGCAGCACCAAAAACACTGACTGTCCTTTACAATGTTTAAGAATTCTCATTTGCTGGTTGTAGCTAAAGAAAGGATTTGTTGGAGCTTTGAACCTGCCTCATGTTCTTCATTAAGATATCTTCCTATCAGAATTTATATTCAATTTTGTATTATAGGAAGGATCACATAATTTTCATAAGAAAAGCAAGTCTCGAAAAAAGATTAGAATTATGAAATATGAAATACAGAAGTCAAACAATGTATATATTTTCATTTAAAAACCTTTCTAAAACATTGGATTAAATTTCTATTTGCCCTGATGTTTCTATCACACTAAAAATTTTCTTATCTCTGGAAAAGTACTTTTCTCTAAAAGAAAGACATAATATAAATTATGCACAAAAAATAAAATCAGTATATTCATTGATTACATTTTGAAAAGTGCTTTTACTTTTTCAAGGTAACATTTTTACAAAATTAAGTTGCAGAAAGTCACAAAGGGCTCTTTGCACTCTTTGGTCACTTAATATGTAACAGTATTTTTTAACATGTCAATGCACTGTTCTGATAAATTCCAAAATGCCGTTTTACCATATTTACTAATAGTCTCTAATTTTTTAAAAAAGCGATATTGCTGTAGTACGATTTCATCACTTTATAAACAAATATTTCCCCAAACCCTCGACAGTAAATTTTTAAAAACTGGTTTTTAAGACTTTCTCAAGTGGCAAGTGCAGCTTTTTGTGGAACTATATCTACACTTTTATTCATCTTCACTTTAAATGTTTTGGTTCTATAATGCAGAGGTAAGCTCCCTCATAAAATACATATGTTGAAACATTCTTGTAACCTGTAATTTCTGTAGATAAAAAAGGAAGGCAAAAAGTTTGAGGACTAAACAAATACCATACAGCTTGGAAATTTATTACATATGCTTTATTTTCTAAATTAGAATATAAAGTGTATCAAGTAAACTATACCTGAACATGGTCAATTTTTTTTTATTACTCTTATAGCCATGGTATTTTACTAAACTGAATTACATTTTATCATAACAAAGTTTAAACTTAAAAAGCAACAAATAAGCTCCAGGAGATCACTAAAATCAGCCTTCACACTAACCATATTTCTCGTCTAGCTTAGTGTCCCTTATAGTTTATCCAGGTGTGCTCTCAATTCATCCGAGTCCGAAAGTTAACAGCAAGAAACAGCAAGTTAGTTCCCTCCCCCACATTGAAAATAAAATTATAGCTACAGGAAATTAACTACTCCATCAATGCCAACTGCTTCTAAAATTTATTTTTTGGTTATGAAGGTAATTTGGAAAGGTCTAATACCCATAAATCATTACTATGCTTTATAATCCATTTTAAAAACAATCCTGTCTTTTTATGTATTTCATATGCCTCATTCCTATACTAGCATCTGTCATTTTTTTAGTACTGTCAGCAATAGAGCTATCTCATTTGTCTTTCTCTCTCCAAAGCATTCCTCTTGTCTGTGACTTTCTCCAAACGCTAATAGCTGACAGCTTCTCTCTCCCCAGAGAGTTACAGCCTAAAATTTCTATTGCGTAGTTACTAAGGTAGAACAAGACGGTATCTACAGGCAAAATTTTCGAACAGGAAAGTGAGTGAAAATCAGCATAACATCGGCGTAAGCTCAGTGATGACAGGGCTTTCAGAAACATTTGCAACTTCTGGTGTTCACGCATAGGATCGCACACATCTGTCTGTGCTAGGATGAGTTCTGCCGTGGCCCGGCGGGTGGGAGACATGTCCCAATGATCTCAGAAAGGACACACTTACTTACATCATCAGCCAAGGCTGCCGCGCCATGGAGGATGGGCACGGGATTCTGCTTCTCGTAGTAGTGAAGTTTTTCATGAATCTGAAAGAATAGCAAATGCATATATAAGTTCACCTGCTGGCAAACAATCTGAGATATTTAACCGTTTTTTATCGTTGACGATAGAAGCCAATCCATCGAATATTCTAAACAAAAAGTATATGTTCCTATAAACTTATAGATGACAAACATGCATACGTAATTCATCCATGAGTATGGTCCAGTGTTTATAACATGAATCAAATGGAAAAAAAAAAATCATCATCAAATAAAACCCACTTAGAAACAACACCTTTGTTCCCCCCAACAAACATTAGCTTTATAAAATCTTTAATTTCTAAAACATAGCGCTTTAATACTTCAAGTATTGGTTGTAGTATATATTCCTGCTAAAAAACACACATTATGATTAAAGTAAAGCAGTAAACTGGCAGCCTCGTTTGGGCAGTCTGGTATGCGACCGCCACCAAGGGTGAAGAAGCTGGCGCTGTAGGACCTGTGTGCCAGCACTCCGGGAACAACACGCTGTTCCTTTCACTTCTTCTTCTTCTTTTTTTAATTGCCAGTTTTTCCTCCCAAATTCAAGTTTCTAAGAAAAAAAAAAGCGATTTCTCTTAACTAGCGACATTTCTTATAACTAGTTAGCTTAAATAAAATAATTTCCCATACTGGAAAGAAAAATTACATTAATAAGAAAATAATTTGGGGACTTCATTTCCCATCATCATTACCCAAGAAACTTAAAGGCAAGAATATACTTTAAAGCATTATAAAACAAATTGTGTTCCTCTAAAATTCTAGTATTATAGTTAAAAAGTGAAAGATGGTTTGACGAATGCAAAACTGTCAGCACTTGTTTAATGTATGTCCGCTCTTACATAGGTACACTTAAAATTTTATACTTGAAAATCTACTTTAGCTTCTTATTGATAGTTGACCAACTGCCCCCCGCTACATATGAAAAACAGCTGCACCTCACAATTTCCTATTTCTAATAGGAATCAAGGAATACACTCTTTAATTATACTCAAAGCAAACCATACTCTCATGTAAAAAGTCTGGAAAGATTTTATTTTGAATATCCTAATGATACTGCTAAGAGGAGATTCTATTACCTTTTTGGCAACCTGGTACATAATGCAAAGCATCAGGGAAAGAATTTTGACACTTATGATATTCCCAGAATCATCAGGGCAAAATTCTTAATATCTTGGAACTATTAAGTATTTATTACATTCAAGTAATAAACAAATTTCCAAGAATACAGCTTTATAAGGAATAAGGTTTGATCTGAACATTATTACAGTATAATTTAAAACAAAACCAACCATCCTAAGAGCTAAATTAATTTTGCTTAAGTACTTATCAAGAATGAGGTCACTTCAACATATACTATGATGGAATACTGAACTTTCTCTCTCATAAACTCCTCTAACTTTATTGCAACTACTTGTTTATATGTCTGCTTCCCTGCAGTAATAAATATAGAAGCTTGTACTTACTAGATATCATGTGCCTAGATTACCTAATAATAGTTATCAGTACTATCAGTAATTCAGTCTTCCATGAGTTCAATATTTTAATACTGTAATCCTTACAAGTACCTTAGGAGGTAGATGGCACCATTATCCCAAATGTTACAGGTAAACAGGTACACAGGAGTGAAATAACTTGCTGTGGTCCCACAAATTGTAAATGACGGAGCTGGGATTTGAAACCTGGGCCATCTGGCTCAGCCTCACAGCGTTTTGTCACTTTGCTAGCCTGACTCTCAGACTCACATCTTGTCTGCGTTCTTCACTGATCTCTTCCACTGAATGCATATGATCTGTCTGTAGGACACAGAAAGGAGGCTAGATAGAAATGTGACAGAGTAGTGGCTGTTTTCAATTAAGACAGGATTACTGACGGTTCCTCTCAGTCTCTCCACCCTTATTTTTCCTTTCCTATGGCTCCTAATTTTTCTAGATTCATTTACATTAATACTATAATTATAACCAAAATTACATGCCCCACATACATTATTTCTCCACTTCATTTGCTTCCTCTGAGTGGCTTTTAAAAAGAGTCAGCTCTTCTTTCTATATCATCTTGTCTCTAGATTCTTACCCGAGGGCCCACCGCTCCCCTGCCAACCTCTGGCCTTTGTACTAGATCAAGAATTTTTTAAATGTTCTGAGATTTCCAAACTCTGGCAACCCTATGTTATGTTTTTTTACTTCTATACATAATTTTTTAAATTAAGCTGGTAGGAAAGTAAAACTCTAAATAATTTTGAGCTGTTCATGTTTCCAGAAATATTGACAAATTCTGCTTAACACCAGAAAAGAAAATTTAAAAACCAAAATGAATTTTAAATTCTAATACAATAAACAGGTAACATGTATAGACTTCATGCCGAGGTTGTTCAAGAGAACTTTCTGTGAGGATGTTGAAATCATTCTAAATCTGCCTGTTCGATATGTAATTTGGACTAGTCATATATGGTTATTGAGCACTTGAACTGTGGCTAGTATGCTTGAAGAACTGAATTGTCATTTAATTTTAATTAATTTAAATGTAAATGACCACAGGTGGCTAGTGGCTTTCATATTGGATAACATGGCATAGCTTTATATTATGCACTCTGTAATTTCCCTCTTAACTCCCCGCCCCCTCAAAAAAAAAATTCACTCTGATATAATTTGGCAATTTTGCCTGAATGGAAACATTTTGGAATCCAATAGACAAAATATATATCCAAAGACATGGCTTAATCATCAATAAGGCAAACTAACATCTATTACTAAATATCATGTATAGCCAAATCTGCAAAATCTCATTTTAACTAAACATGTCCCTTTGAAGATTCAGCGGTGGGATACAATTCATTTTTCTACCTGAACAACAAGAAGAAAGCAAAAGTGGAAGGAGTTGAGGAAAGGAAACAGGCGTAAAGAAGTCTGGAGAGAAGGGGAGGCTCCAGTTAAATTCATTTCCTATAAAAACTATGCAATTATTCAAAAGTAAGATCTTTAAAAAGAGCATGCCAAAATATTTAAAATACACTATTAAGAAATAACGTACATTTCAAAATGCATGTGCATTTCAAAATACACACACATTTATGCCCTAAATAGTATAGTCTAAAGTATGTGTCCTTAAGGGTTTGTTTTCTATCATTACATTTGTAATCAGAAAAAGGCAGTTAAAATAAAAATCATTTTTATATGTAACCGATTCTTATAGGAAATATGTAATTACCTTCATTTATACACATCTTGAAAATAAATATTTAAAATTTGTAAGGGAACCTGGTGCCAATAATCTAAAAAGTACACGTACAGTAGAAATCGTTTTAAACGAAGCTTCAATAACAAAAGTATAAATAAGGCTTAACCAGTCCCAGTGCAATCATTTGTTTTCAACCTCTCGGTGATGAGTAGAGGCATTGAAACTGAAAAACCCACTCACGGTTACTGGAATGACATTAAGTAAACCAAGGCTGTAAAATCCGTTTCCTGTCTTCTATTATGAGCATAAAAAAGTACTGAAATAACTGCTCAGCAGTTTGAATCTCTTCTATGTTAGGTAAAAGTACCCAATCTAAAAGTGGCATTGCGTGCACACGCACACGCATGCACACACACGCACGCACAACACACACCCATCTCCCTCCTTTATTTAATACATAAAGAAGAGGGAATTCTGAGTATTAAAAGATCCCTGGATACAACGACAGCCAAGATGAGCTGGAAATTATACACTATGTTGTGTAGAAATAAAAAAGTATTCTAATGGCTGGGACCCTCACTAAAAAGAACAATTTAATCCTTTCTCCAAAAGGATAAAAATAATTTTAGCTCAAGAGAAAAAAGGGACAATAAAGGGAAAATTTAAAACTGAAAAACAACAAGCATAGCGAAGGCAATGGTGCTAACTGTATGTCCTCCTTTCCAGTTTTAGACCACTAACCTTTCTCTTTTGGTTAATTTTCACGGCCAATAACTCCAGAAAAAAGAAAAACTTTAATAGAACCACTGAGAGTTGAAATCCTTGTTCCGTTCCCGCCTTTAATGTGATAAAATCTGGCTTTCCTTTGCCACAGATACATATTATCACATGAAATCAGTATCATATATTCTAAATTTATCAAGAATTTTTTAAAAGAATGGATGTTTGATTTCAGGAGCTGTTTTCAGCATTGACAAACATTTTGTTTTCTTATTTGACCAGTTAATTTGGTAAATTCTATTGATAGATTTCCAAATACTAAGCCATCCTTGCACTCCCACGATGAACCTCACTTGATTACGATGTATTATTCTTTTAATGTGCTATGGAATTTTACTGGCTAATATTTTATGAAGAATTTTTGCATCAAGATTCACAACTGAGGCTGGCATTTGTATTTTGGTATTGTTTGTTTGGTCCTGTCTTTACTGGGTATTAATATCAATGTTATAGTCATTTCATTATTTTTAAAACTATGAAAGCTTTCTATATTTTTATATGCTCCAAAAATGATCTCTTCTTTAAGTATTTGATGACATTCCCCTGAGAAACCAGCTGAGTCTGATACATTGTGGAGGGTAGCTTTATCCCCCAAATTTCTTTATTTCTTCTGGCTGGTTTATGGCAATTTCTCCATTTAGGTTTTTCTACTGCTTCAAGTGTCAATTGTAGAAAATACTATTTCCTAGAAAATTCTTTTTATCTGGCTTTAAAAAAAATTACTTAAGCAAACAGTCTCTTAGGAGTCTTTGAATTTCTTGTATTGTGTACATTTTTCTCCATTACCATTTCTTATTTGGTGATTTATACCTCCTCTATTTTCTCCTTTCATTAGTGACTAATATTGATTTTACTGTATTTTCAAAGAACCACCTTTTAGATTTATTACTTTCACCATTTTTGCTTTCTAATATTTATTTTTGTTTTTACCTTAATTTGTTCCTTCTATCTTTACGTAACCCGGCCATACATCACACTTCAGTCATGTGCATCACACAAATTATTGGAAAACAAAAGAAAAGGCAAACTAGTCTAATCAGAGTTTATTCATTCCTAAAATTTTGAGTAAAATAAGCACCCATTCCAGAAGAAAGATACTCTGGGTCAGAGACAAAATACGGCAGGAGAGTAAGTAATTCTAACCTTGCTATTAGAAAGGTGACCTGAGAAAGAGATGAGGACATACATCATACAAAGGGAAAACTTCAGTTGACCTATTTAAGGAAGCTGAAATGTTATTTGTTCCTCTTTCATTCACGATTCATTAGTTGAGCAGCTGAGAAGAAAGAGGTTTTTGTCAATTTAATCTTTGCCATTACTTTAGTACTCGCTTAAGAGTACTTAGTGTAGGACGAAAACATCGGGCCACCTGTGCCACTAGTGGCACTAAGACCACGAAGGACTAGCTCTCAACCCAACTGTAAAATCAGAAGTGAAATCACATACTTTCAACTCCCTCTTTTCATCTTTGCCCTTCAGTCATGAAATGCTTCTAATAATAAGGAATTTACAAAGCGGCTTTCATGTGGTTTTTTGTTTGTTTGTTTGTTTTCATTGTGTGTAGTGCACCATTCTCTAACTTCTAAAATTTTCGCAGCATTTTAATAAAGTTCTATTTCTAAACAGACATATAAAAAAGGAAAGAAAATGTGACAAACTGCATACCAGCATCAAAATTAAAGAGATATTAACCTGGTATCTTCAGAGATCTTGCGATATAAATCATAAAAGATATGACTAAAGACCCATCCTTTCATCCCTCCCTCCTCCTTCTCCTCCAAGGGAAAAAAAAATATGCTGAAACTGGATACGGTACCACACACATTTTCATACATATGTGTGTGTGTGTGTGTGTGTGTGTGTGTGTGTGTGTGTGTGTGTGTGTAATACATGCTATTATTTTTGAAGTGTACTTAAATGATACTGTTTCCTTTACAACTAAATTTTTCATTCAATACTATATTGAGATATGTAGGTTGATAAATGTCCATCTAGTTCATTTTTAACAGCTGAATAATAGTCTATCATATTAACAGCAGTTTACTTATCCATTTTTTAATTGAGGAACACTATGGTTGTTTCTGCTTTTTGCTACTGCATACTCTTTCACATGACTTCTGCCTGCACTCTGGTGGACACGCCTACAAGTGTTTAAGTGTTTCTTGTGTCCCCACACCCTAGCTAAGACTTGCGTTCGCAGACTTTTTGCCGATCAAATGGATATGAAACTGAATCTCCCTATGGTTTTAATTTCTATCGTCTCCAGTCTAGGACTTGTCTTTTCATAATAGTTTCTGAGGCAGAGATAGCGGCTCCCCAACACCAATTGTCCCCTTCCACAGTAGCTAGAAAGAAGCTGCCTAGTCAAGAGCTGCATTTGCTATAATGCCCACCCTTCCCCCTCCTCCCTGCAGTTAGGTTAAGGAACATTAGCTGTCAAACATGAAATGTAGGTGTAAGTTCTAAGTGCCACTCCCAGGCTGAGACCTTTAGGAAACTCGTATGCTCCCCATTCTGCCAGCTGGATGCAGATTAAGACAAGGCCTCAAGGGACAGCAAAGCTACCAGATGGAAGGAAACTGGGTCCCCAAAACACTTTATGGAGGAGAGTGACACATCAATCTGGCATATCCCTCTAAATGATTACTAAGTGGGAAATTAACTTCTACTGTCTCTTAACTATTACATTTCTTGGACTGTGTCAATTGTTCCCCTTACCTTAAATAATACAGTGGCCCTGGACAAGCAGAAGTTTTTTTTAACATACACGGATATATATTTTTCTTTATTGTTGTGCATTTTATTTCTTAAGAAAACATTTCCTATCCTATGGTAATAGAGAGATTCTCCTGTGTCTTTTTTTTTTTTTCTTAAGTTTTACTTTATATGCTGAAGTCTTAACTCACACCACAAGGAGCTCTCACTTTATCACTTTCCAAAAAGATAACACCATTTACGCTTTTCCCACTGGTGTGCAATACTACTTGACATTGATCAAACTCCCACATACAAAAAGTGTCTGTATCTGGGCTCTCTATTCTGTTCCTTGATTCGCCTCTCTGAGCCAATATCATTACTATATTTTTATATACACTCTTGATATGTAGTAAGGCAAAACCTCTTAGCCCTTTATTCTTCCACAAGGTTTTTAGGACCCCATATTCCATGAAAAACCAAGTTAATGTGTCTTAGCCTTGTTATTTCTCTGCCTTCTAGGAATTTTCCTGAAATCTATCTTCCAATTCACTTTGCTCTCTTAAGCTGAGTCTAATCTCTGAGAGACCTATGCAGAATTTTGTTTTCTTTAAGTGACTATATTTTTTTATTCCTGTAGTTTAAATATGGCTTTTTACAAATCTTTCTTCTAGCACTCAAGTGTTTTTCTCATGATTGAGGCCTTCTTTTATGTCCTATATCATTTTAAACATACTTAGGTTATAAGGCTGTTTTACTATATAGAGTGCTTAGGTTTTAAACTTGCTATTTGTGGTACCTGTTGACTAAAGCTGAAAGTAGATTTTATTTTTCTCAAATGTTTTGTAATTTGGGGTTGTTCGTAAATCTTCTGTGGGGTGGTTATATGAACCAGTCCTAGGGTGATGGTATAGCTTTTCAGAAATATTTTTTATTTGCTTTTAATGGGTGACCTTCAAATATCACCAGTCACTTTTCTATTTTCACAGTTAGGATTCCTGGAGTTTGTGGATAAAAAACTCAAACCCCAAGCTATGGACCAACTAGTTCATGGTTACAAATTC
>NW_011888931.1:3359323-3360852 GCF_000151845.1 Pteropus vampyrus | reverse complement strand
CCCGATGGACTCCATGTCCTCTCAGGAGCCACACTGCCATCTCTGTTCCCGTCAGCTGTGAAGTGGGATATACTCTTCCTGCTGCTGATTTCCTTGCTGTCCCCAAAGAGAAGCATACGGGTCCGTATGTTTTAGAGATTTTACTGCTACCACATGGGGAAAAGGACAAGGACAAAGAACAGTAAACAGGAAAAATTTATAACATTGTCGCAGCTTTTAAAAAATAAAGTATCAATATAATTTATTAAGAACCTCGAATTCAAACATATCTGAGTTTAAATCACAGTTCGGCCCCTTACTTGCCATTAGACAACTTACTTAACTTTTGCTATGGACTGAATGTTCATCTTCCTCTCTAAATTCATATGGTGACGTCTATACTCCCAAAATGATGGCATTAAGAGGCGGGGCCTTTGGAAGGTGATTAGGTCATGAAGGTGGAGCCCTCATGAATGAGATTAGTGCCTGTACAGTAGGGACCCCGGAGAGCTCCCTCCCACATCTCATCAGGCGAGGGCACAGCAAAAAGTGGCTGTCTAGGAACCAGGAAGCAAGTCTTCGCCAAACCAAATCTGCTGGAGCCTTGATCTTGGACTTCTCATGCTCCAGCACTGTGAGAAATGCATTTCTGTTGTTTATAAGCCACCTAGTCTATGGTATATTATTATAGCTGCCTAAAAAGACCAAGATAACTTTCGAAACCTCAGTTTCCTCATATTTAGAAGAGGATAATAATAGTACCTACTATGTAGGTTGGTTACTGTGAAAATTAAACAAAGTGACCATTAAAAGAGCTTCATACTCTCTCTAGAAAACAGAAGATACTCAATAAATGGCAGTTTATGTCCTGATTCTAACACTGTACATTGTTAACCCTATGGACAGGACATGGCAGTTTCCCCGACTACGACACATGGCACATACGTAAGATACAACTGATGCCTAAAAATAAAGTCCAAGCAGAGCTGGACTTTATCTATGCTCAAGTAGAGAATATGCATGTTTGCGGGACACTCAACTAAACTAAACGCCATCCCCCTTGACGTTTCTTCAAAGGCAGTCACAGGAAAAGGAGACAAAGACCTGAACGAAGGCAGTGGCTGCAGGATTAAGAAAGCCTGAGTGGTCACAGAAAAGGCAGAAATTTATTTGCCCACAGCAAGAGACAAATGACGGAGAGAACGCAAGATCAACCTAAGACATCGAATGAGATTTCCAGGCAGAATGCAGTTTGTGATGAAAATCTAGATCTAAGGGTTTATTACTACAGGCTAAAAGCACTTGTCTTAAAGCCTCCACCACTCTGGTCACCCCATTCTCAAAGGAGAAAGTTCTGTCCTTGGGAATGAGAATGAAACCCTCACGCAGGAAAAAGTATAACGACTAGATGGAAGTTTTCTTAAAAAAAAAAAAAAGAGCAACCAGAACGATTTCAAAGCCCACAAGAAGCTAGCTACCACTGTTATCAACTACAGTAATTTGCCCACAATCCAAAATTATGTTAAAGGAAACACACAATTCCGAGACGA
>NW_011888931.1:3348377-3355308 GCF_000151845.1 Pteropus vampyrus | reverse complement strand
TTCTTACCCATGCATGATTTTGTAATATCATGCTTTGGTCATTTGGAAAATAGTGTTTCACTGAGTTATTCAGATTTTCCAAATGTTTATGCATTTTATGGTACGGCAAGAACAACAAAATCCCATTTGTTAATATCACCACTGATTTCATCCAAAAAAGTCTTTAAGTACTGGGAAGTTGGCAACCTCTGGGAGCAGATACAATTTTTTCAAAATTCTAATACCTGCCTGAAAGCTCGAATTTTATTACTGGCATCAATACAGTTGGTTGTTGTCTTTGAAGTGACAGGCTCACTTTGATCATGTGAGCTGTCTTCCAAACACCATTCAATCTGAATAAACATAGTTTCTGTGGCAGTCATTCTTTTAAGTAAGAAAGTTATCCCATGAAAAAAAAAAAGGAGCTAGTTTAATTCCCTTTGATATGCAGCAAAGTGCTTTCTGAATACTTCTCATTTCTTCCATATTAAAAAGACTTTAGAGTAAAAAGACATATACTCAATGGTTCCAATTTAATGCAATTAATAATTTTTACTGCTCCATCAAGCATATTTTTAATTAAAACTGGCATTTGTTGGCTTTTTTTACTGTGAGTGCATGGTGGTAAAGAACATAGTAATACTAACTAGTACTACTTGGTGCCACTGCCTTGATTTGTGAGAAGCAATAGCAGTTTAATGAACCATTGCTTTTCTACATCAATGCAAATGCGGATTCAGTGAAAAACGCAAACAACATCATAATCGTAATTACAAAAATAGTTTTGACCTTTCAGACTTCCTGAAATAGTCTCAGGGACCCTCATGGGCCCACAGTTCATACTTTGAGAACCACCGCCATATATGAACTCTGAGTATGTGTAACAAATACAGGGAAATGTGACGTTCCTTTGTGGCTGCACCACTCACAGCGAATTACATGCCTCTAGCATAGCAATATTAACACTTTTCATTTTATGCACACTTTCTTTAAAGCTTGTAAGACCCGTTACTCTCAGAACCAGATGGTACTTTTCAATAAAACCATAATTTCAATGGCTGAAAAGTGGTAACAAGGAGCGTTAAGAAAAAAAGTAGCATACTTTTTAAGAGTTAAACAGAGAACACGACAGGTTTTAGCATTTCTTGAAAGTTAAGTTTGCTCAATGCCTAATGTTGTTTCATTATTCACATTTTTTTAAAGTTCTCTCTTTAATGCCTTTCTTGCCTATAGCTGCAACTATGAGTATGTTTAAACCAAGGCGATTTACGACACTGTCCCAGACCAAGCACTTTTGGCATCAGCCCAGGACCATTATTATCATCTTTTATTTATTGCACTGCTTTAAAACTGTTCTATATTTCTCAATTTTGTGTTTTTTACTTTCACATATTTTTGTCTAAAATGCTATTTTATGTTTCTGCTTTACATAATAACATAAAAAGTTATTTACTTATACAACTACCATCACAACTAGGATATTTTAATGCTCTTAACGCAATTGTCACAAATCTAATCGTAATTGTAGCATATCTAAAAAATGGCATTCTTTTCTCCTCCCTCTAAGTTTTATATAAAACACTGCAAAACATTCTCCCTCCTATTTCTGGCAGAGTTACCTAAAATGTTTATCTTTCTATTAAAAACATCTTGTACTATGAATTTGCTTTTTAATAGAAAACAAAGCTGCTATTAATATATGAGGCTTTGCAGACATGCAAAATCAAATACCTCTTGGGCGGTAAGAAACAAAAACTTGTAATGTCTTTGTTTATAGGAAGATGGTCCCTAGGTGGGCAGTGTGAATTCAGACCAAAATTAACCATTTTAATCTTGTTCCAAAACAAATTTTCCTACCACCTCAAAGCTAAACATCCTAGGTCTCTGAAGTGTAAGTTAAAATATTTTTAATTCATCTCTAATAAAATAAAACCTCAATTTTCTAAGATTATTTGCCCAACTTTTCACTCTATTAAGTCCTTAGAATCATATAGGTATGTTAAAACATATTTACAAAAATGGAATTGTAAAATTTTTATGTCTTTCTACTCGCTTTAAGATTATCTTCAGTGGTGCTTGCTTCGGCAGCACATATACTAAAAAGAGATTCTCTCCAGTAGCTCATACTGAAAGGTGTATAAAATCTGATTATTTGTAAAAGGCAGAAGGTTAATACATTATTACTGAGACAGTTTAGGCATAGCTTAGGCAAGTCACAATTCACAAAGCAATTGAATTCAACCTTCGGAGAATCTGTCAAACTCTACTACTCTGAAATTAGGCTAAAATATCCCCTGACCAATTAAAACAAAGTATTAATACCGAAACCCAGGGGAAAAGAGCTTTGGATCTCAGGGACGTAAAGATAACTCTCTGAAGGAGCAAAAGAACAGTTTTTCCATCAACTTAATATTTTACATATGGGAAAATCAACAGTTCCACTAAAAAAGGGAAGAGCTACCTGATAACACAGAACAAGTCTTTCTAGTTTCAAGACCACAAATGTATCACCTTTCCTACTCAGGATCCCATCGAAATGACCAAATAATATGCATTAAAAAAAAAAAAAGTATGTCAATAGCAGAGAAAAATGCCATGCAAAGAGCAGGAAACGTTAAAAAATTTCTAGAAAATATTAAGATAAAATAGGAAAAGCCTATCTATATCATCGTATTCTATATTCACAGGCAAAGATGGTCATGCTGAGAAAAGTGAACACATTGTTATCAGAGGCCCAAAGAACTTCAAGCTGAGAGAAGCAGAAGTTCGGGGGCGGGGGGGGCGGGTAGAATATTAATACTGATTATGCAACAATAATTTATTAAGTGCAGTAGGCTGCTTCTCAAATGGCTCCCAAAGACCCTCCCCTCCCTGTGTTCTCTCCCTTGTGTAATATGTTCCCCTTGCATGCGGTCCCCTTGTACTTAGGGAATTAGCTGTGAAAGGGTGGGGTGTCACTTCTGAAATTAGGTTATTAAAAAACATGACTCCTTTCCTGCTGTCTCATTCTCATTCTCTCTCTCTCACCCCCAACCCCCAAATGCTTCCATTCTGTCCTGACTCTGACCCTTTTGCTTCTTGTTACAAGGATCTCGAGATTACACTCGATCCACCTGGATAATCCAGGATTTTCTCCCTATCTCAAGATCCTTAATTCAATCACTTCCCAGTCCCTTCTTCCATGTAAGGTGACATATGAGGATATGGGCATCTTGGGATGGAGAAGTACTATTTTGTCCTCCACACTCGACCTCCAGTGCTCCATATGATCTGGCCCCTCTCCTCTGTCTGCGCCCACGCCCCACCATTCCTGCTCACTCACCACACTCCGGCTGCACTGGGCTCTCCCTGTGTCTTAGATGTACCACAATCTTTCCCAGTTTAGGGACCTTGTACCTAGAACACTCTGTCTAGAACACTCTGCCTCCAGACCTTAAAGGACAACTTCCAGTCATTCAGGTCTCCATTAAAATGTTATCTGTTAAATTCTGGGGGTCTAATGTACAACAGGTAATATTGTAGTTAACAATATTATAGTCTTGAAAATTATTATGAGAATAGATCTTAAATGTTCTCACCACAAAATAAATGTAATTACGTAAGGTGATGTGTTAACCTTATAGTGGTAATCATTTTGCAATATATACATATGTCAAATAAAAATAAGTTACCTCTTCAGAGAGGCCTTCCATGATCTTATATTACTGTTTCTCACATCACTGTTTTATTGCTTTCATGGTATTTATCACTATCAGAAATTACCTTGCTCATTTGTTACTTATCTAACATATGTTCTGAGAGAAAAGAAAACCCTATTTTGTCCTGTTTAGTTCTATATGCCCAGGGCCTAGAATAGTGCAAGAGACTTAGTACCTATACATATATATGTCGAACAAATAAATCAGACAATAAAAAGTACTTGGAGTTTGATCACTTATACTGGGAGAATGAAGTTTCTAGGATGTTTTGTTTCCATAAGGAAGAACTGGAGGTACAATACTGTCACTTACTGAAATCTAGAATTCTGAGAGAGGAGGATCACATTCAAAGGGGAAGATCACGACTTCGGTTTTAGATACATTCAGTGTCAAGTCCTGTGAGACAACCAAGCGGACAGGTAGAATGGGCAGTTACCTACACAGGGCTGGCTTTTTCAAGATAGACCAAAACTAAAGATAAAAATCTCCAGAGTCGAGAATGCGAATAGTAACTGCAGTGAATTGAAGGGAATGAAATCATCCAGGGAGAAAGTACCGTAGACAGTCTTAGAAGTGGACCAAGGACAAGGACAAGGACAAGGACAGTGCACTTCCAACATCAATGGTTGGGGAGAGAGGAGCCTATAAGAGAGTAGCTAGAGAGGAAAGGGGAAAGCCAGCAGATTTTCATGTCTCAAAGTCCTAGGGAATAAAATTTTAAGGATATTTATCAAAAGACAAAAGGAAAAAATTCCAAAACTGAACCAGCACCTCCTCACATAGTATATCTGTTTGCCCTTGACTTAGTAGGAACTGCTTGGTAATTGAGTGTTGCAACAATGGGCTCCAAACATAGAAAGTCAGAGAAGGAACGCAGCCACCTGGCAGTCACAAGCTTCCATGGCAAAGCTGGCAGGGTAAAGGAGGGCAGAGTGAGGAATGGCATTTTCAAAACCCTTGGCGCACCGGTGAGTCTTCCACTCCCCGCTAATATCCTTGGCTACAAATGAACACAGATCATAGGAGCTAGAGAAGAAGTGCCGTGGAACAATAGTGGGGCACGTGATAGGTGAGTAATGACCCCCAAAGATATCCGCATCGGAATCCCCAGAACCTGTGAATATGCTACCTTACGTGGTAAAGGGGCTTTGCAGATGCGTTTAAGATCTTGAGATGGGAACATTATTCTGGATTAGTCAAGTGGGTCCACAGAAGAGGGATGCAGAAAGATGAGACAGAAGATGGCTATGTGATGATGAAGAACATGGTGGGATGAAGGGCCACAAGCCAAGGAATGAGGACAGCTTCTAGCAGTTGGAAAAGGCAATGGATTCTTCCTTCCTGGGTCTTGAAGGAATCAGCCCTGCGGACACTTTCATTTTAGCTCAGTGAGTTTCTGACCTCCAGACTCCAAAATAAGTCTGAGTTATTTTAAGCCAACAACGTTGTTGTAATTTGTTACAGCAGCAACAGGAAAGTACTACGGGGCACGCTCTAAAGAAGCTGGGAACTGCAGCTTTGCCCCAAATGTGTCCTTGGGACAGATAAAACATCCTAGGGTTTAAAAAATCCTCCTTTCCCAACCACTCACTTTGACTGACGGGATCCAGAGGTCTGTGACCATTTAGGGACCATTTTCTAGGAAGCTGCCACTCACCATGCTTAGAGGCAAGGCTTGAACAAACTGTCCATTTAAACCTGTCAAACTAGACCCCTGTATTTATAAACAAAGAATCACCAAATAAGTTGTATACTTGAAACTAATACAATATTGTATGTTAGCTGCATTTTAATAAAAAATTTTTTAAAATCACCAAATAAATAAGGAAAATCAAAGAAGGGGGAACAAGAAAGAAAAGTAATTGGAAGAAACAGTCCCCAGTGGACTTCATTAAAAAGAGCCCCGTGCTATGCTACGTGGACAAGAAGACTTTGGTCGCAAAAATTTTTAAGATAGCCATTATCAGTTCATCACATCAAACCAAAGAGAACTTGGGTATGACATCTTCCAAAGCTTACTCTGATAAGCACTGACTCCTGTCATACGGATCTGAATAAAAGCAAAACTTGAAATTCCATTTCCTATGTGGTCCAGAAGGTGCTTGTCTTCCAGGCAAACCAACCATCCTAATGTTCGTGCATCCTTAATGATGCTAAGAAACTAGTCAGAGTTGATTTTCTATTTGTTCATTCACTGTTATCTTAACATATTATTTGATGTATAAAAAGAACATATGAAATTTCTATGAGCATATAAATATTTTTATAATGTTAATAAGCATAATTTATTAGGAACAGCCCAGAACCTATAATGAAACCACACACTCGGATATTGCATCTATCAATGTGGCCTTGCTCCGAGAGGTAACCATTACACAGGTTACTGTTATATCTTTCCATTAAAAAAAAAAAAAAAAACCAAAACTCTAGTTTTATAGCTCATATATGACTGTTTGAGTAAGTGTTCATGTTCAGTTTTGTTTGTTTTACAGCTTCACAAAAATGGCATCAAACTGTAAGTGTTTTTCTCAGACTTGCTTTTTTTCTCCCTCAACACGACATTTTGAAGATTACCCATTTTGTGGTCATATCCTATAGATCAATTTTTCACTGCTGCAATAATAATTTCATTGTGCAAAAACAATCCCATAAGTTATTTATCCATTTTCCTGTCAATGGACATCTGAGTTATTTCCAGTTTTTCTGCTGTTAAGAACTCTAGTGCTATAAACACTCTTGTAAAAAGTTCCCTGGTACACACATGTCAGAGGCTCCCTAAGGTATATTCTTATGAGAACTGCTGGGTCATGGGGTACAACTATTTTTAACTTGGTTAGTTAATGTCAAATTGTTTTCTAAAATGGTAGTATCCATACCCATTAGCAAAATATAAAAGTTGATCCACATACTCACCAATACTTGGTATTAACAAATTCCTTAATTTTTGCCAATCTAGTGGGTGTAAAAGAATAGAGAACTCATTGTGAGATTAGCGATTTGCATCTGCTTACTAATAAGATTATATTTTCTATGTCTACTGACCTGATGAATTTGTTTTTACCCATTTTCTATTGAGTTGTTTGTCTTAAAATCTGTGGGTTTTCTTTATGTTTTCAGGAAACTAAACGTTTGTCAATTATAAATACAATTATCTTCTTCCAATTTATGGCCTGTCTTTCCATTTGCTTATGGGATACTATGACTAACTAAAGTTCTTCATTTTAATGTAGTCAAAATTTTCAGACTACTTTTTT
>NW_011888931.1:3326774-3348327 GCF_000151845.1 Pteropus vampyrus | reverse complement strand
CTATAGATCAATTTTTCACTGCTGCAATAATAATTTCATTGTGCAAAAACAATCCCATAAGTTATTTATCCATTTTCCTGTCAATGGACATCTGAGTTATTTCCAGTTTTTCTGCTGTTAAGAACTCTAGTGCTATAAACACTCTTGTAAAAAGTTCCCTGGTACACACATGTCAGAGGCTCCCTAAGGTATATTCTTATGAGAACTGCTGGGTCATGGGGTACAATTATTTTTAACTTGGTTAGTTAATGTCAAATTGTTTTCTAAAATGGTAGTATCCATACCCATTAGCAAAATATAAAAGTTGATCCACATACTCACCAATACTTGGTATTAACAAATTCCTTAATTTTTGCCAATCTAGTGGGTGTAAAAGAATAGAGAGCTCATTGTGAGATTAGCGATTTGCATCTGCTTACTAATAAGATTATATTTTCTATGTCTACTGACCTGATGAATTTGTTTTTACCCATTTTCTATTGAGTTGTTTGTCTTAAAATCTGTGGGTTTTCTTTATGTTTTCAGGAAACTAAACGTTTGTCAATTATAAATACAATTATCTTCTTCCAATTTATGGCCTGTCTTTCCATTTGCTTATGGGATACTATGACTAACTAAAGTTCTTCATTTTAATGTAGTCAAAATTTTCAGACTACTTTTTTTATGGCGAATAGAATGATATTCTCCAAACTCATCTTGCAAAATTTTTGAAGTTTTACTTTTCACATTTAGATCTATAACCCACCGAAAATTGATTTTCGCTATCAAGTGAGATAGGAATTCAAATCCATTCTTCTTCTATGAATAAACTATCTTGTCAGCATTCTTCTTTTTCCACTGTCCTATCATGGCTCCTTCCACTGGCAGGTCTGTAACTAGGACTCTTCCATCCTTTCATCTCCTTTACAATACCAGGCCATCTTCATGATAAAGACTTTATGATAAATCTTGACGTCTGGTAGGAAAAGCACACCACCACCCTTATCATCTCCATCAAGGGCATGCTGGTTCTCTCTAGCACTTTGCTGGTCTATGTAAACTGAAGCCGTAAAACACTCTGGAGCAGGTAGCATCTGTATAATACTGAGTCTTCTTCCTATTCATGAAATGGCATCGCTCTCTACTTTTGTCATCCCTACAATACTTCAGTAAAGTCTCATCATGCATATAAGTCATGAACGTTTTTGGTTACATTTTTTTCTTAGGTCACTTACATTTTTTGCTGTAAATGTAAACAGAGTTAAAAAAATATATTTCATTTTCTGTTGCTTGTTGGAGACTATAAACACACTGATTGTTGTAGACCTTGCAGTCAGCCACACAGTGCTAAACTCTATTAAATAGCCTATAGATTTTTGAGGGGTTGGCTCTTCAGAGACAATTATGTAAATGGTGAATGATGACCAAAGTTCTGTTTTTTCCTTCCCAAACCTTCTTCGCCTTCTCTTGTCTTATACTTCAGATTAGGATCTTCATCACAAGATTTTTAAGTGGTCATAGGAAGTATTTCTTATTTGTTCGTGATTTTAAAAAGAATGGTTTTAATTTTCCCCATTAAGAATAATTACTGTAGACTTTAGTAGATACTTGTAAGAAAGTTTTCTCCCATTCCTCCTACTCTTATTTTCTCCAAGTATTTTCTTTAACTCATAAGTGAAGGGTTAAATCGTTATGAGTCTTGCCTTTCCTACATCTATCAAAATAATTATGAGCAAGCCTCATGTTGGTAAACTCCATCAATTTTCAGTTATATATAATTTTTATTTCACCTTGGTTCTTGAAAATACTTTTGCCTAGATATGTCCAGATTGACAGTTCTTTTCTTCCAGCACTTCTTTGAAGACTGATTTTTACTATCATCCGGCCTGTACTTTTGTTTTTGAGAAGTCTGTTAACATTCTAATTGTAATTCTTTGTCCTGTCTTTCTGGATGCTTTTAAGATGTTCACTTTCCCTTTAAGTGCTCTGTGGTTTCCTGATAATGCATGTAGATATGGAGATATATCTTTAAGTTTTAAAATTTATTTTATATGTAGTTTGTTGTGCTTTCTGACCCTGTGAAGTCCTGTTTTTTCAATTCTGGAAAATCTGCAGCCGTTCTCCCTCTACTATCAACTCTCCTCCATCTTCTCTATCATCACCTTCCGGTTTTCCAAGTGAGCATGTATGAGACTGTCTCACTCCAACCTTCATACCTCTTTTGCATTCTCTATCACTTTTGAGTATAATTCTGATATATAATAAAAATACATAGAGATTCTCTTACTTGCTTTCTTCAGCTATATTATAAGTTCACTAATTTTCTTCAGTCATATCTAACTTGCAATTTAAGCCATTAAATCCACCGAGGTTTTTATTTCGACAAGGACATTTTTAGACATTCCATTTTCCACCCACGTCTGCCTGTTTATTCCCAATAATAACTGCAGCTCATCTTTATGACAGCATCCTCTATATTGTAATTCATTTCCTCTTTTTTCGTCTCTAATCAAATAATAAGCTTAGAAAGGTGTGTACTGATATCAATATGTAATAGTTATATAATAATAACCTAATTACTGAGTTGATTTAAACCACTCCAGCATTCCGCAATGGTTCCAAAGATAAATTATACTACAGAAATTCTGAGAATGTCACATTATATACTAAAATACAAATTAATAAGTGTCTAATAGGTGTCAAATAATGTGCCCCATCAACATCAAGGATACAGAAGGGATATAAGACAAATACAATACTGTCTTGAAGTTTATAGTATATTGGTTGGAGCAACTGACATCAAGCAACTAACTACAATTAATTACAGTTGTTTTAACTTCCTTTTTTAGGCAATTTTCTCAAAAAAAGAAAAAAACCATATGTGAATAAAAGAGAATGAAAATTAATGAAGTTAATGAAAACCAGAAGCAGGAAAGAAAGGAAAATTTTTGTAGATACCACCTCTAACTATTCTTCCTTTTTAATTTTTAATATCAGAATCCTATGCTGTGGGAAAAGTCTATTTTGCTTATAGTTCTAAATTTTAATAACTGAAGAAAAAAACTGCTGGTTAGGCTTAGTGGCAATACGTCATAAAGGCCAAAATTGTAGGATCAATAGCATTTCAAGTGAAGCCAGAATTTTTTCAAACTGTAAGAACGTCATCTCACTGGAAAGAGATACTAATTTAGCTGGTCTTCTCTACATATATTGTTTTTGACAGGTATGTTGTTAAAACAGTATGCATGGGACCAAATTTTGTAAGCATACCATATTTTAAATTTGGCAGTTGAAGTATTTTATAGAATCCTCAGATAAACAAATCATTGGTAACACATACGCATATTCTGTCTAAACCTAGATCATGATATCATATGCTTGCATTGCACTTCTATAGTTCTGTTCGTTTTTATACAGACTTTCTAAATAGCAGACTTTCTATAGTTTTGTAATGTCTTTCTTTTCTGGCTTCTCTTACTTTTTGCTCAGTCATGTTCCAAAAAGAGGCTCAGGGGAAGAGAATAAGGGGCGGGTGGCTCGCCTCTCTGCCTAATGCAGTTACTCAAGAAGCAAACATCTTTCCATTGAAGTGGCTCCACTATCCCCTAGATGCTTAGAGTCCTTCCCTGGTCGCAGTCAATAATTTTGCCAAAGCAGCAGTCATCGCCATCCCAGCAGCACAAGAGAGCATGTGCTAACGTCTTTGCAAATTTCACGAACTGCCAGAACTAAGATGATGCAATGTACTTTCACTGGCCTACGGAGAGGATGATGTCACAGACTTTGGCAGCACAGTGTCGTGAAGTGAGAGGATACAAACCAAGCCGACCTATGAATTTCAGGGATCTATTTTACCAAAGTGTAAGTTAGGACGTCAACATAACATGGATAATTCTTTTACTACAGTAGAAATGAATATATCGCTAGGTAAATCATGTTTATTGGAAGTACTTTTGGAACTGTTTGAAAAACCTCAAAAAAAAAAAAAAACTAGATACTATCCAACCCTCTCCCACTTCTGATGTATATAGAAAGGTTAAAAAGCTATACGCAGCACATGCACAAACCTTATTTCATTCTAGACTCTTGCTCTGCCCTAGACATACATGTATTATATTTCCACTTATGCCAAAGCAGCTACTGTTGAGGTAATCAAGATTCTATTATATCAACTCAGCTTATGTGGGTATAACAAACATTCACCAA
Source organism: Pteropus vampyrus (assembly GCF_000151845.1). Taxonomy (NCBI): domain Eukaryota; kingdom Metazoa; phylum Chordata; class Mammalia; order Chiroptera; family Pteropodidae; genus Pteropus; species Pteropus vampyrus. The sequence goes on along the minus strand of NW_011888931.1, from coordinate 3,344,142 downwards.
TGAGAGGAAGCAGAAAGTTACTTTTCCAACCAAGATGAAATAATGCTTTTCATCAAGTTCCAATGAAGAAAAATAAATCTAATAAAACACTGAGGAATGCGCTATTCCAAAAAAAGGACTTTCTGAATTACAGAAATTATACCAATTAAACTACTGATTGGCTCCTCATATATCTAACTACACATGCCAAAAAATGAGTCAGACTAGCAATAAATTGGTCTTATTCTCTGCATTTTTCTTTTAATCACTGCCAACTTCAATATTTTATTCAAATAGTTATTTGTTTTGTTGAATGAATGAATATGTCGTTTTCTAATTACTACCAATAATTACAACACCAACAAATATATATTGAATGCTTACTATTGCAGACACTGTTCTAGGTACTTCATGTGGATATGCCCCTTTAATGTTTTCCATAATCCTATATGCATTATGATTTCCCACATTATGGATTGCCTGTATATCATTAGGTTTGCTTGCAAGAAAGTAAATTTTTCCGAATAATTTTAAAAAATAAATATAAGCCAAGGGGAGTCAGATGATGGTGGAAGCTCCTTTCCAAAAAGAAAACCAGACAAGGGAGAAACTTGCTGGATGTAGTACCAATATGAGCAGGGCAGGAACACCAGAGGAACAGGCAAGAGAAGGTTCAGATTCAATGCATGAGGGAACCAGAAAGGACAATCCTTGTAAAATAATAAAATGGTACCTACACTAAGAGAGCCTTTTTTAAAAAAATATTTCACAGTAACAGATGAGGAAACAATAAGAGGCACAAATCTAGAAAAGTTACCACATCACCAACCCTTACATAGGTAACTCCTAGCCTCCTACAGGTACAGGGAGACTCATTTCACTCAAACATGGAGAGACACACAGAAAGCGAAAAGCACTGATGACATAAGGAAACACAATGAAGACGCACCAGATAAATGTGACCAGAAAGCAGATAAAAATTGCAGCCTTAGATTTTTAAATGAGTTAATGGAAATAAAGAAAATATTGGAAGTTATTAAAAAAACAGCATAATCAGAATTAAGAAAGGCTCAGAAAGGGGATGATTAGAAAACAGGATGATGTAAGAGTTAGAGCATGTTAGAAAATAATGTTAGTAATGAAGACTAAACTAGAGGCCACACCAAGAGAAAAGACATGGAAGGTAAGGGAAATAAATGACAGGATGCAGACATAAAATATCAATTAAGTAATGAGAAAAGATGAAAAAGAGAATTCATGGGGAAAGAGACAGAGACCCATTATTATAATGCCCATTCGACAATGCACTAAAGGTCCTAGACTAAACAATAAGGCATAAACATATAGATGATAGATAGAATACGGATTACAATGGAAGAAATAACACTTCGAAGAACCTATAGATAAAGTAATCGAATATCTACGTAAATTTAGCAAATAGCAGGATACAAGGACACTATACTACATCAATATATTTCTATGTACCAGCATCAAATAATTTAAAAAATAGTATTTTAACACCTAGGAAAAACTCTAATGAAAGATAGTAGGATATATAAAAACAGTAAGATATTGCTGAGAGAAATTAAAAGCCTAAATAAATGGAAAGAAATGCCATATTTGTGAATTATAAAACTCAATATTATAAAGATGTCCATTCTATCTAAATTGAACTATGAATCCAGTGCAATAACAATCAAACCCCAACAGGATCTTTCGCTAATTAAGTCAGAGTAGCACTGATATAAAGACAGAACAACGGAAAAGAAGAGAGTGTCTGGAAATAGACCCATGCACAGGTGGACATGAAACTAATGAGTTAGCACTGCAGAGCTGTGGGGAAAGGATGGCCTTTCCTTAGATGGATTCCTACCTCACACCATATAGCAACATCCATTCAAGGTAGACTGTAGATCTATATGTGAAAGGTAAAATAATAAAACTTCTAGATGTTAATATAGGAAAATATCTTCATGATTGTGAAATATACAGTGTTCCTAAATATGACACAAAAGTACTAAGCTTAAAGGAAAAGATTAATAAACTATACTATGTTACGACAGGGAATATCTGTTCATTAAGATCCCATTTAAAAGAAAAACCACAGAATAGGAGAAGATATTTGTAATACACATAACCAACAAAGTGCTTGATCCACAATCAAGCACTATAAAGCATCTATCAGGAATTCCTAGAAAGCAATAAGGAAAAGTAAACTGGGTGGAAGACCTGCACAAGCACTTTATTAAAAAGGATATCTAAACGGCCAATAAACACAACAGTCAAAAATCAGAAACAGATCAAATGTCCATTAGCAGCTGAAGAGATAAACTGTGGTGTACTTACAGAATGTAATATCCCTTCAGCAACAAAAATGAACTAATCTACTCACAACATAACTGAATCATAAATATAATTTGAGTAAAAGACGCAGACAAATATATACTGGATAGGCAAAACTATCCATACAGTTAAAGTTAGAATAGTGGTTTACCCTTAGGAAGGAGATTTGGGAGTAAGAGAGGAACTGCGATGAGGCAAGAGAGGGTATTTTGGGGTACTGGGGGAATTTTTAAAAACTACCATGAAATAAAAGTATGTGAACATATGTGATTAAAAAGGCACACTGAATATCTGGGAAAACTGATACAAAACACTCTTTACAAAACACTGATACAAAACACCGAGAAATACTCTTTAAGGATCTAAAAAGGAAAAGAAAAAAATCCTTTGAACATCAAGACAAAAACACATACAACAAAAAAAAATTATACGGGCATCAGACTTAGGCAGGAATATTTTATGTCTGGAGTTGAAGGGATAACATACTTTTCTTAAAAAAAGGAACATCAAAATTTTAATTTCAGTATACAGTACAAAGACCACAAAGAGTTCTTGTAAGAACTCGGAAAACTGTTCCTATGAGCTCTATCCATAAGAAGGCTACTAAAGAATTTCTGAAACAATTACAGAAGCTTCTGAATAAGCAACATATATCCTAAGGCTAAATGGCAGGGCTAAGGGTAAAAAATGGAATGAAACTCTTCTATGATCTGGAAGTGTAGATCAAATACAACTATCGGAAATTAGGGAAAGAGAGAATGTATGGAAAACAAGATAAACCCAGTGACTATCTTACTGGAAGTAAAACAAGAGTTCATTAAATAGAAGTTGTTGGGGAGAGCAAAGTACAGAATTTTCTACTGGTCACTGTTAGGAACCAATAGACAGTATCTAAAAAAGAGTCTCATTTCAAGCAATTTATCTTAAATAATACACAGAGGAGAGAAATGTATAAAATAAGTCTGAGACACCTTGTCAGGATGACAAACAAGGAAGCAATCAAAGTCAAATGGATTTGTGTCAAAAACACAAAGGCCAGCTTGAAGGGGCCAAAGATGCGGGTAGGAGGAGTTACTTCAGCATCAAAAAAATAACTGCAATGGATTGATGATTGACACCAATCAAATGTATAAAAGTCCTGAGTTCATAATGATACTTGATAAAAAGATTACTGATTAACTTTGCAGGATGCTAGGGTACCAAAAAATATTCTGAAAATTAGTAAGTTAAAGGGAACACTCTAGCATTTATCCTACTGCCCCTATATAAACTGTATTTCAAAATAACCTAAGAATTGATAGGAAAAATTCTAACTATAAGAAAATGATCGAATAAATTCTGGTATCAGCAGTTGACATATTACAATAATGCTACTAAAAATTATGGTTACAAAATTTAGCGATTAATAGTGGATATGGATCTCTTCTCCATCCTAAGTTGCACTAAAATATTTTTTTTAATTTTAAATAATGGATATGAGGCAGTTAGAAGACTAGAGAGTTCAATGAGTTTCTAGAAAAAGGAAACTACAGCAGAAAATTAGAACTAGGAGACTGCAAAAGAGAGCCAGTTTGGCCCAGAGAACTCTGTGACACTCAGGACTCAGAGATGCCAGGTATGGCGGGTGCTGAACACTTAAATACTAAGAGGGACCTTTCCCCTTTGCCTACCCAGAATGCCAAGAAGCCAGCCACCTAAATCCCAGGCAGCAGACTCTAGATTCTATGATGAAAAAGCTGAAATGCTATAAGAAAAAAAAGCCTCTACATTCTGAAACTTGCAATTTCTCCTCCCACAACCAATAGTAGCTGATTTTTCATCCCTTCACTCCAAAGTTGGGTTTCTCGGTATTGACGCTATTAATATTTCGGGCTGGATAATTCTTGTGGAAGGCTGTCCCGTGCACTGTAGGATGTTTAGCAGTACCCCTGGCCTCTACCCACTAGATGCCAGTAGCACCCCTCCCTTCAAATCAAGACAATCAAAACTGTCTCCAAATATTGTAAAATCACCCTCTCCCCTCGAACCTCAACACCACTCTTCCCAATTGAAAACCACTGCTCTAAAGAGAAGTTCACCAATCACCAAGCCCTCCCCAGAGACAAAAGCTTCTGATCAGCTTTTTAACACCTTACTTTAAACACAGGCAGATGAGCAATAATTAATAGACATTTGACAAAGGACTTCAACAGGATAAATACTAAGTACACAAACAGAAAAAAGTCCCAGAGTGATTAAGGATTGTAAACGAAATAGAAGAGAATTTAAAATAAAACCAAAATCGTCCTACTGAGTATGTATCAACAAATAAAACAGTTTTGTGTTAAAGGCAAAGAACTAATCTGAGTTAGATCACCTGGGTTCAAGGCCAGCTCCACCACTTAACTGGTTGAGTAACCTCAGTCAAAGCAGTATCTTGTTCTTATAATCTTAACGATGGGGATAAAGATTAGTATCTATCACTTAGAGTTCCTGGAAAAACTAAACAAGATATTTAGAACTTTGAAAAGCACATGGCTCAGAGTAAGGAATCAATAAATACAGGTTTTTAAATTTGTTTTGGGGGTCATTTTTTGTTTGTCTGCTTTGTTATAATTATTCTTAGAATGATTCTATAGTGTATCCATGGAATAAGACTAGGATGCTATGAAAAAGGAACAGACGCCTACCCCAAAGGTTACTAGAATTTTTTGACAGCAAATTCGTTAAAAATTAATTAGAAAGATGGAAAGTAAAAGTTGAGGATCTCTCAGAAAGGAAAAACAGAAGAAAAAAAAAATAGACTACTAATCCAGAAAAACCAATATGCACCTAAAAGAACTTCCAGAAGGATGAAAGGAGAAAGAGCTGAATGAAAGAAATTATCGAAGAAGTAAGAGTTGAAGACCACAAGTCACCAAACTGAAAACGTCCATCAGACCCAACCAATGAATGGGGTCCAGATGGAGAACCCCTGACACTAACATATACTATGAAATTTCTGCCCCAACTCAATCTCAAGTGGTTCATTATTAAGCAACCTTCAGATCTCATTTAACTAGCTCAGTAGTCACTTCTTAAACAAAACATTCTCAGATTGTGAGCCAACATCCCTGCCCCCATCATATGCTCATATGCTCTAAGTACCAAAAATCTGTACATATCCATATCTTGGTTATAATTTTACACTTATTTAAGTGATTATTTGAGTATTGTTTCAGAGTCATGTGGCTAAAGACCACCATGCTGATTTGGACTATCAGACCTCCAACACCTAACACAATGTACAATAAGCATTTACATACTTTTTATACAAATGAGCCACATAATAAAATCACTGATTCCTTGTTAATATAATACATGATTAATCATAAATACCTCTGCCACAAAATTCTATGGCTCTTTACATGACATAAGGAAATTTCACAAATTTTTTATACTACTTTGCCTAAATTTACTTTTTTATTTTTAATCTATCAATAACATAACTCACAAGTCCCTTAAACTAAATCTCAGACTTCCTAAAGGAATGAGCACCATCTAGTGGAAAGACATAAGATTAAGAAGTAACTGAAGGCAATTATTTAAATTTACTAGGCACACAATGATGGCCTATCAAATATTTATTAAAAACCAAAGGTGTATATCAACTCTGTCAAGTAATGAAAATCAAATTTTATCATCTATATAATTCCTAACATACCAATTTAAATAAATAAAATTTATAAATGAAATTTATTTTTAAAGTCGGCAGTTAACACCATTTAATTGAGCTTTTAACAGAACGCAGAAATGAAAATAATGAGAAAAAAAGCAATTATAGCTGCTATACTCCCAAAGTGCAAGAGAAAATGAAGTTACAATGAAAACACAAATTGCATATGAAATATACAGTCTGAAATGTTAAAGGCAACTTTTTAATTAGGAAAGCTCTTTATCAGAAGATGGGGTGTGTGTGTGTGTGTGTATGTGTGTGTGTTATACTTTGATATGAAAAGCCTTTGCTTGTTAAGTCAAAATAACCTCACGAAATTTAGTTAAGAAAACAAGGGAATATGAGAATAATAATTGTCTTCTACTTTATTAGTGATGAGCGAGAACATGAAATTGGAGAAGGTATGATACAGGATGGTATACTCTACTGCTATATCACACTGGAAAAATCACATAAAATAGTGAGACTTTACAATAAAGGTCAACTATTCTCAAGCCTTGTCATAGCAGGTAGGACGAAGGTATAGTCTATCAAGTAGGAAAATATAAAAATTAGAAAGTTTTGACAAGAAAATAAATATTACTTTTTTACAGTGCAACTATCAGATCAATAGCAACTACCTAAAAATAATTAACTTCATGAAATGTTAATTGCATTTATTTTAACTTCTACATCACTAAGCTATATCTGAAAAACAGAAGTGAAGTATAACATAGTGAAGGTGTTTGTCAGGGTTAAGTAGGTTAAACTGTGTGTGTGATAACAACCCCCAAATCTTAGTGGCTTATAATAATGAAGGCTTGTTTTCTCATACTCTATGGCCACTGCATGTCCTCTGGAAATTCTGCTCCATGCCGTCACATGCCTGGACCCAGGTGGAGAGAGCGTCCACCATCTGAAACATCACCGTCGCTGTCATCAATGGGAAGGAGGCGGGTCGGAGAGAAGAGGCAAACAGTGCAGTGGTTCTTAAAGGCTACTGCCTTGCAGTGACACGCGTCACTTCCACTCACATTTTATTGATTAAACAAGTCATGTGGCCATAACTAACCTTAACGTAACTAACCATAACATAACATAAGCGTACATGTGCCTATGGTAACAGCATTTCCACAGGATAGGTGGCAGGATGGATAAAACAGTATATACTTTATTCAGAGTAAACATTTAAAATTAATTTCATTTTATATACACAAAAACCAGTGACTTCACTTTTAAGTTTTTTATAATAAATTAAATTTGCATTGGCTTGGTTCACAGAATTAAAGTATTTTAAATAACATTTTAGAACTTTTAAAAGTACCTAATTTGAAAATGTTAAAGATTTTCTAAATATTTTACAAGATGATGCAATAACTTGAGTTAACTGAAAGTGATTTAAACACAAACTATATTATCAATTATTTATGAGTAAACATAATATTTCAATAGGCAAATCCAAGGAGATGTGAGCATCTATTACTGTGCTTACGGCAGGCACTAAAGTATTCGTGAAATGAGTGGAAAACAAACTGGGTGAAACAGAGCCTGGAAGGGAAGGTGTTTCAGTCTCCTTTAACAGCAATCGCCCTTGAACACCTACTACACTTCTAGGCAATGTGGAATAACAGGGATAAGTTATACAGATCCTGCCCCAAAAGAACTGTACTCAATGAATAGCTATACCCATAATTACACTAGGTGCTAAAAATATGTTATATAGATGCTTACAACCAAATGGGAACATTCGATCAGTGCACACAGTCCCAGAGGACCCTTCCAGAGCCAGCATATAAAAACACACCAGACCTCAGACTTGGCCGAGGGCTACACACATCTCAGGCTTTTAATACATGCTCTCCTTCCCTAAAACCTACTGAGCTAAGGATTTTGTATTGGATAGCGGGTCTGTAAAAATGCTTCTCTCTTCTGTCTTTAAGACGGACTCTGTGTGTGTATGTGTGTGTGCATGCGCACACTTTAACACAATAAATTATCAGAAAGAGTAGACTGAGCATAGACAAGAAGGTATTTATAATGCACAGAAACAAAGATCCAGGATCAGAATATATAAAGTAATTCCTACGAGTCAACTAGAAAAAGGCAACCAAAGAGAAAAGACAGGCAAATGGTGTCAAAAGGCTTAAAGAGGAAACTGGAACAGCCCATAATTTTATACTCAACTTCTGATATTCAAACAGATATAAACTAAAACACGGAGCTAGCATTTCAAACCAATCCTGTCGGCAAAAATTAAACTTTAACAATTCTAAGTGTTGACATGGACGTGAAGCAACTGAAACGCTTACTCTCTTGGTTGAACTGTACGATCTTGGAAGAGCAATTTGACAATACCTAAAACAGTGTGAGCTGTACATCTGTGTGGCTCGGTAACCCCACTTCGGGGTGTGATGCCTAAAGAAGCAGTCACATACAAGAGGAATCTACACAAAAGCTATTTACTGCACTGTTTCTAATAGTGATATGAAAATAAAGGTCATTTCCAGATGAAGAAATCTTGCACCTGCAGGACACCTTTCAGTGTAACTATCCATCAACGGAAGAATAATCTGTGATCTAGTCATATGCCATATTGCAGTGCAAATCAATGAATGACAGCTATTTGTATCACTGTAAATATATCTTGAAATACATAACAAAGTGTTAAGCAAAAAAAATAAGTGGCAGAAAGATGAATGTGTTAAGTGCGGATCAAATTATGAAGTTTTAAAACATACAAAATACCTATTTTTTAGGAATCCAAACTCAAGATGGAGGTAACCTCTGGCAGGTGAGGGAAAGGAATGGGAATAAGAAGGGCTATTCAAGCTTCAAACGAATCTTTAATATTTTCTTTCTGACGCTGTGTAGTGAATATATGAGTGTTAGTATACTGTTCTGCCTTTTTAATGCACAAAATATTCTCTAACACTTTTAAATTGAAGGAAAAGTTAGAAAACACTGAGCCAACTCAAGAACTTTTTCAAGGAATTTCAAATCAGACTATTAATTTTCATTGCAATTTTACAGAGTGAGAGCGAAGAAATAAAAAGGCAAGAACAAAATTTTATAAAGGCAAGAAAATATCATCCCGAAAAAAACAGTGAACATAGCCAATGGGATATTGAAAAGAATGGTGCAAACCCTGAGACGTAGCACTGAACACAGCTAACAAAAAGAAATTGAGGATGATGATGAGAATGACAATGATAATAACTTACTACTTAAACTATTTTCATAAATTCATTCATTTACTCCTCTTACCAAGCATGCAAGATAGGTACTACTGTTGTCTTATTCTATATATAAGAAAAACGAGGCACTGTGCAGTAAAATAATAAAATATTATCTCACTGTCGGCACAATGCTGTTGACGCAGCCAGGATCTGGATGCAAGCAAAGCAGGTCCAACAGCCCCAGATCTGAATTACTACTATAGACAGCTGTTCACCAAAGGGTAGAGTGTGGGGATCCAGACACACAGAATACTCCTCGGTATACCCAACTGTCCATCATTAAGGCAATGAGAGGTGAATACGCAAACACAATGAGAATGAAATGATCATGAGAGTGAGGGAAAAAAGCAGCAGCAGCAAAAGATTCCAACTAGGTCTGAATGAATAATAAAAGCCGTCCTGGGGGTTATAAGATTCCTCCCTTAAGAACTTACTTTTATCTCCTTCAGCCATGTAACAGACTCATTTTTTCATTCATTTAACAACTATTAGCTGAGTGCCTTTTACCAAACTAAACATCGGGGAATATTCTCCAGTCACCCCCACCCCACTCCAATCAAACAGAGTTTATACAAAAAGTTTACTTGTAATTCTAACTTTTTTTTAGATTTTGGGATATATAGTCTAGAGATACTGTTAAAAATGGTGGCTAAGTCTCCAAGAGAGCCCACAAGAGCGTGTTTAAATCTATTATGTGAAATTCCGCCTCAACCTTGAGTTTTCTTTAATCTGTGTTCTCGTCCGCCTTTTTACACAACCCAGAGAAGTGTGGACTGAGTCTGTACACGGCACTGCCACATTGTTTTCCACCACGTCTCTGAGGGGCAGGTTACTCTCTTTCTCTCTGGGTTCTTCCTATGGTTTCCCAAATAATTGGTCATTTCCACGCTGACTCCCACCAAACATATACTGTTTTTTTCTGTATTGTACACATTAGGAATCAGTGCTGAAATTATCACAATTATAGAATTAAAAGGTAGTTTTAATAAAGTAAAATAAAACAAGTATGACCCTCAAATGAGAGAGTTGTAGAACCGTGATGTCTTAGAATCATTTGACTCAAGATGAAAACCAACACTGGAGATTTATTTGCTGTCAGTAACTCCACAATTATCTGGGATAAATGTTCTTTGAGAACCAATTAAGAATATCGGGACCATGTTCTAGGCCCAGCCCCTTCCTGACAACAGGACATGAACCACCGTCTCTGCCCTGGCAATGAGACGAGAGCTCCGAACAGCACTGTCCTGAGACTGGGAGGTAGAGGGAGATGGATGATCCAGGCTACTAGAACTGCAAATACACAATCCGCAAGGCCAATTGCTCCCCAACTCAATATGTTCCATCACTTGTGCAACGATTCGGCAAAACCTAATAAAGTAGGAGATGAACATCTCTGTGGTCCGGCAACCCCACTGTTAGGTATAACATCTAGAGAAGCTAGATCTCCCCCTACTGAAATTCCTAGTCTCTGGAATTGTAGCATTACCAGAATTACCTCCACAAGAGAATTAAGAGGGTTACAGACTTGCCGACTTCACCCGCTCTAACGAATGAACTGTTCTTCAGTCAGGCGTTCCTAGGTTGGAAACTCCCCGCCATTTGTGTTTGTAGAACAAACAGAGAATTAAATTATGAATAAATGCAAATTTAAGATGACTGCTCTGAAGCTAAGCATATCTGAGTAAACTCTAAATCTCACAATTACTTTCAAAAGACCCTGTTCCATGACATCAAACATAGACCAGGTGGTAGGACACAGCTCCACCAAATAGTCACAGACTGGCTCCTATTCACTCATCCCCAGCCCCAAGCAAACCTCTGAAAGGGCCTACATATGGCCACTGTTTTGAGAGTATGAATTACAAAGGCAACAATTTACTCGGGGTTTCAGGAATCCAATTCGTATCTTCAGCAGACTTTACATGTTTCTGGGCCTGAAAAAATGTAAACTATAACGTAAGAAATAACTTCGTCTGGCTCCTCCAACAGAGCTGGCTGAACAATTACCTTTGATTGGCCAAGGAGCGTTACCAGCTGCTGATACCCAATTCTCCTCCGTCAGACCAGGTGGCCATGGATCATTCGCAATGTCTGGCTGTCTTTCCTTTCCCTCCCTCCCAACACAAATGGTATTGCAGAGGCAAGTAACATAACCTCCCCAGTGGGTTTACTCTCTGAACCTAACACCACCTCTCTGCTCCCAAAACAGCACCATTTGTTTCTAAAGAGCGCTGTACCAGCAAGTATCTTATAAAATAGTCTTTCAGCCTTGAATCTGATTTACTACTATGTAAATATCACCTTTCCCCCACAGTATGATGCTTTTCATTGCTTCTAGATTAAAAGAGAGGAACTTAAAGTGCCTGCACAAAAAAATAGTTTATAGAACCACTGCCTGATAAAATTCTCTCTTTTATATAGTTTGACTGTATCAACCATCCTGGAAATAACTACTTTCCAAACAAATCTCATGGTGCTATTTAGAAAATTGAAGTTATTGAAAAATTCAGCTCAAGCATTATCTTTAAACTGGTTTATCATTTTCCGAAGTTTGCAAGTTACAGATACAAACTTTTAAAAGTATATTTTTGGTCACAGGTTGCTTTCCAAGCATCTTCTAAAGACTTATTTAGATTCAAGACTAAGATTTTCACTTTTAAAATTCTACCTAAATTCACAAGCATTAAAAATTTTACAAATTCATCTTCAGATTAAGATTTAAAACAAATTCCCACCAAAGTGATCATTTATACGTTGTCTGCTTCTACCAGTTGACTAAACTGCTCACAAATTCATGTGTTCCATTAAAAACAGAATTTCAGAACTGAAGAGAAACTGAATATTTCCCATTATAAATATAATTACTCCTTGATAGTAAATAGTTGGAATTAAATTAAGTTATGGATAAATAAAACTAGGAATGTGTTTTACTTCAAAACATGTTCATATTCATTAAGAAAATGGGGTAGGCAAGTTAGAGATTATCATGGCATTTTTAAGTGTTGCCTGAACTCAGTTATAGGCACTATTGTGTACATTGTTTTGTTTTGTTTTTGTTTTTGTTTTGTAGGACAGGCAAACAAAGAACTTGTCTATCTGTAGGAGAAAAGAAAGAACATCAATCGTAACATACCATGCCTTCTACTGAGAAATACGAAGGCCTCTGGTGAAGTCTCGGTGGTTTTTTGGTTTTTTGGTTTTTTGTTTTTTTTTAGTGAAATGGACCGACACATTAAGCAAATAGTTTACTTTCATATAATATGCAAAGTTTTCAAGGTCAAAATAAAGCCCTACTACCAAAAAAGTGAAAAGGAAACTCATACAATGGGAGAAAATATTTGTAAATCATATAGGAACTGGTATCCAAAATACATAAAGAACTCTCAGACATCAGTAATAACATGGCAACCAACCAAATTAAAAAGTGGGCAAAGGGAGACTTCTGGTTTCAGCTTTAACACAGAGAAAGGAAGTCACAGGGCAAACCGTCACCTTAAATCAGGGGACAAAGGAATACAGAGAATCACAGCTGAGATTAGTTTAGCTGAGCTTAGTAGGAGCCGAAGATGCTAGACCCAGAAACTTGTATGAATACTTACATTGTAATTCTGATCAATTGATGGTGGCCAAATGAGAACTAGCTTGAGAGTCAAAAACTCCAATCTTAGAGGTCCCTGCCCATTCCTCCAGGAGCCCTACCAAGTTCCTATGGTTGTAGATTAAAAAAAAAAAAATGGTTCTAGGGAAAGTAACCTCACAGGGTGATCTGATCATAAATTCCTAACTGGGCAGGTCATGGAGGGGAGTCACATCCCAGGCATATAACTTCTTTACTAAAAGTTTCTTCCTTAAGCAAGCCCTGTCCATCATTTCTGTGCATCTTAGGTTAACGCACCTTAGAAATGCGTTTCAGACCCCTGCTTCTAAAACGAAACCACCCTTAAGAGAGCACAGAATCTTAACTGCCTGTTATCCAAATTGACACCTCACTTTCTCCTTGCTTTCTCTCGCCTTCATGTAATCTTCTTTATCTTCCTTCAATTCCGAATGCATAAAAAAAGCTGCAAACTGTCATTTCTTGGAAGCATTTATTACAGTTTGTTGAGATCTTGCTTCTAGGTATATCTTCTGTTTGGGCTCAAATAAATTTTTATAAAAATTCTTTACAGATTTGGACATTCTTCCATTGACATGGCGAAGGCACAAGAAAAATCCCTCAGTGTTTAAAGCAGAGGAAGGGACGAATAGCCATTTTGAAATACCTAGGCCAAGAGCTTTCTCCACAATAATGTAACTCTGCAAATCTTCACTTCTTTAAAATGACTTTTTCTCTTCTCTTTCTCCTTGATTCAAACTGGCCTTTGGCTCACTTGCTTCTTTTCTTTCCTTATCCTTCTGCATACTGCACAACCACACCCTTAATCATTAAACCCTTAGGTCAGCATCAGTTTTAGGAACAAAGCCTCAAGTCTGTTGACCACAGAAACATGTCAAACTAAAGATAACACCTTCGAGCTCCACACTCATGAAGGTGGAACAACTCTTCGGGCACCTCCTTGAAATCAGACAGACGGATGCCAAGACTAACACCAGGACCGGACCAATCAGTGCAGCCCATGACCCCAGCCCCCTTATACCATAACTAATGAGTTTTCCCCTATATAACCTATTCCCTAGAGGCCATGAGGGAGCCAGGTCTTTCAGTGCTAGTTCACCTGTGTCTCTGGACTTGGTGCCATTTCCTTAAATAAACCTCAACTTTCTTTGCTGCAAACTCCCGGTATGTCTCTTTTGACTTTGACCCGTGCAGGCAAAACAAACGCCTTGAGTTTGGTAACAATAAAGCCCAGCCCACTGAAAAAAAGCTGCTTTACCAGAGCCCTATTTGATGTAGGAGGAGAGTAATGAGATAACTCCAGCCCCTCTAGTCTTCCTCAAATAGGAGGTGGAAAACAAAAAAAAAGAGGCTAAAAAAGGCTTCTAATGGCCATCAGAGCCCAGAAACTTAGATCCACTAAATAACTGATATTTAACTATAAGATTTTAGAACACTTCCTCTCCCCAGCAACTCATAACCATCAATAGGGGTCCAGTAAAATAATAATGGATTATAACTGAGAGAGTTCCCAAAAACAAACTCTAGAAGAGTTCTTAAGGAAACCCATAGACAAAGGGGGGCAAGGGAAGGCACAGAACCTTAAAGAAACTGAAGCCTAGCTCCTCGCCAAATTAACATAAAAACTCACACTCAAAGCCTAATTACTTATGTTCCTATTACCAATGCATCATGTTCAGGTTTCATCAAAAACAGTTATAAGGCATGATAAAAGGCAAGAAAAACACAGATTGAAGAGATAAAGCAAAAATCGAAAACAGAGTAAGATGTAACAGATTTGGGAAACTATGGAATAGGGAATTTAAAATAACTGATTAATATGCTAAAGGCTCTACTCGAAAATGTGGACAGCATGCAAGAGCAGATGGGTAATGTAAGCAGAGAGATGGAAACTCTAAGAACAAAAACAAAGTGCTAAAAGATAAAAACACGGTAACAGAAGTGAGGAATGTCTTCAATGTGTTCATCGGTAGACGGGACATGGCCAAGGAAAGAATCAGTAAGACTGAAAATATGCTCATGGAAATTCCCTAAACTGAAATGCAAAGAGAAAAAGAATAAAATTTTTTAAAGGAACAGAATATCCAAGAACTGTGAGACTACTAAAGGTGTAACATACATGCAGTAGGAATCCCAGAAGGAGAGCAGAGAGAGAAAGAAGAAGTATTCAAAGTAATATTGGCTGAGAATGCTCCAAAACTAATGATGAAACACCAAACCATAGATCCAGAAAGCTCAGAAAAAAAAAAACAGTGAAATCGTACTTCAACAGTGAAGGAGAAATAAAAACAGAACGAACAAACAAGCATAAGTTCACAGAATTTGCTGCCAGTAGACCTGCCCTGCGACAAGTGTTAAACTCTTAAGAAGAAAAAGTATATAGGTCAGACATTCAGAAATACATAGAGAAAAGAACATCACAGAAGAAATAAAAGTAAAATAAAATATTTTATTTTTTGATTCTTAATTGATTTCATAACTGTTCAAGGTAATAATAGCAGCAATTTGTGGCATGATTATAGTATTTAGATAAGTGAAATGAATAACAGCAATGTTATTAGAGATAAGAAAAAGGGACTTGAGAATATTGTTGAACGCTACCTGCACTACCTGTGAAATTGTATAGTGTTATTTGAAAGTGGAGCTAAAGCAGCTGTAAACGTATGTAGCAAACTCTAGCGAACACTAAAAAAACTTTTTAAAAAGGTATATTTGATATGCTAAGACGGAATAAATGGAATCATATAAAATGTTCAATTAAAAGAAGAGTGATTTTAAAAAAGTGCAATAAATAGTACGCATTTGCAAACATGATAAATATTAAGCCAACTATATCAACAATCACTTTCAATGTGGATGGTATAAATACACAAATTAAAAAACAGACTGTGAAAATAGATAAAAAGGAAGACCCCATTATATGTTGTCTCAGAACACTGTTAACAAGAAACCACTTTCGATATAAAGACACAGATAGATTAAAAGTAAAGGAATAGAGAAAGATAAACCATGCTAACACTAGCCAAAAGAAACCTGGAGTACCTATATCAATTTCAGCAGAAAAAGCAGATGGCAGAACAAGGAAAATCATCAGGGATAAAGGAGGGCATTACACAAGGAAAAAGGAATCAATTCTCTGTGAAGACATAACAATCCTTAATGTGTATGTACATAATGAGAGAGCATCAAAATACATGAGGGAAAACTAACAAAATTGCAAAGAAAAATGGACAAATCCACTATTGTACTTGGAAACTTCAACACTCTTCTATCTAGGTAACTGACAGATCATCAGTCAGAAAATCAATAAGGATATAGTTGAACCAAACAGCACCATCAACCAACTGAGTCTACTACTCCATCTAACAATAGCGGTATACACATTCTTCTCAAGGTAACTTAAAACAAAGACAGACCACATCCTGGGCCATAAAACGTACCTTGACAAATCTAACAGAATGGAAGTCACTTGGCATATGCTCTTGGACCACATGGGGTTAAGCTAGAAACCAATAACAAAGATAGCAAAAATATATATTTGAAAATTATATATTCCATATATTTGAAAATTAACAATTATAACTAACACATGAGTCAAGGAAGCCTCAAGAGAAAACCTGCAAATATTCTGAACTAAATGAATACAACTTATCAAAATTTATGACATGATGCAAAAGTAGTTAGAAGGAAATTTTTAGCATTTCAGGCACATGTAAGAAAAAACTAAAAGAGAAAGAACTAAAATTTTAGTTCTTAGGAAACAAGAAAGAAGAGAATGGAGAAGAAAAGAAAGAATAAAAACTGAGTAGAAATCAATAAAATTGAAACAGGAAATTAATAGAGAAAATCAACAAAACCAAAAACTGGTTCTTTGAAAAGATTAATAAAATTGATAAACCTACAGCCAGGCTAGTCAAGAAAAATATGAGAAAAGACACAAAGTACTAACATCAGAAATGGATGAGGAGTCACCACCACTAATCTCTGGACATAAAAAGATAATGAATGACTATTACGAACAATTATGTGCCCTCAAACTTGATAACTAACATGATATGCACCAATTCCTTGAAAGATACAGTGACAGAAACTCTCCCACAAAGAGAAATAGGCTACCTGAATAGGCCTATATCAAAGAAATTTAATTAACAATTAGTAACCTTCCAAAACAGCAAGCACTAGGCCCAGATGGTTTCACTGGTGAATTGAATTTAAAAATATCAACTTTTTACAATCTCTTCCAGAAAAAATAAAAGCAGATTCATTCTATGATGCCAGTATTATCCTAGAACCAAAACCAGATAAAGACATTACAAAAGGAAGGAAAACTACAAACTATTTTCTCTTATGAACAGCGATGCAAAATTCCTTAATGAAACATTAGCCAATTAAACCCAACAATATATAAAATGAATTAGATACCAAAACTAAATGAAATTTATTTCAGGAATGCAAAAGCTGTTTCAATATTCAGAAGTATTAATGTGATTCATCACATCAATAGGATAAAAAAAGAAA